>NW_007726691.1:80198-81624 GCF_000696425.1 Galeopterus variegatus | reverse complement strand
TTGGTCGGTGAGGAACCTCACAAATGCGATTAAACTCCTCAAGGGAGGAGCCAAGGTGGGAATATTCTATTCAGTTCCCAGGATACTGTGAAGTGCTCAGTAAATATTAAACACAGCAATCAACAGGGGCAGGTGGAGTCCAAAGTCAACAAGCATCCGGGCAAACACAGTGGTCCAGGTAAACTGTCCCCCCACAGTAGCCTAGATAAACTGTTCCCCGTCCTGTCAGGAGGCCTGGTCTCCATAACACGTGAAGAAGAAAGGTCTAGCCCTCGGTGTGAGCTCGGCAGATTGCAGCTCTGTCCTGAAATGCCTTCTTCTACCTTAGGAACGTTATGAATACAGGCTGCCAGCAGCGTTTCTTCTGCGGTAGGGAAGAGCCATGAAAAGAGCTAATAACTGTGCTTTGGTTGCGTGGCTCTTCCTAAATCTGACTGCTTCAGCACAAAACAGAATGCAGGCCTTTGGCAAATAGGGTGTGTTTGTGGGTCGCCAGTGCGTCCAAATCTCATGAGGTTTCACCAGATGGAACCGGGCTTGGCAATTTGGACCAGCACCCCCAATCCAGGCATTAAATATTGGGGAGTAGAGGTAGAACCCTCATCAATTTGGTGCCGATTTCCCATTGCAGATATTACCTGTTGTCCACCTTTACACCTATATGATTCCAGGCTGCTGTCAGAAAATTTAAAAATGCAGTAAGTAAAGTTTCCAGATGGTGGCCTGATCTCCTCCTTGCATGGAATATGTTTTGGGGGTATGTAGACACAGCCTGCACTAAAAATCTGTAGAAAAAACTCAAATTCATGTATTTTTATGGAAGTAAATGATGATTTCTAGAAGTTGTACTTTACAAAAGCCTCTAGTTTTACCAAAGCTGAAAAACATGACCTAAAAGAAACAGGAGCCAGGATTCTAGTTATTTCACACATAGACTGAGGTCCCTCTTATACTGATAATCCCTTCTAATAGGTGTTAAAGCTCTCTGTTAGCCTAAGAATGAAAACATGCCTTTCCATGCCATGCGAGATCAGAAACATTAGCCCATTATGGGGTGACCCTTCTGGGAGCAGGAATGTGTAGTTAGGCCCCAAAATATGTCTCCTAGAGCCAGACAGCACCAGTGGTGACACTAAACATTGGACAAATCCCGTATCACTTTCTGGAGAAAAAACCAGAATCTTCCCAGCTCTTTTGCAATC
The DNA here is from genome assembly GCF_000696425.1 of Galeopterus variegatus. Taxonomy (NCBI): domain Eukaryota; kingdom Metazoa; phylum Chordata; class Mammalia; order Dermoptera; family Cynocephalidae; genus Galeopterus; species Galeopterus variegatus. Next base: position 80,422 of record NW_007726691.1, on the reverse strand, counting down.
TAGAAGCTCCCCCATTATACCGTAGACTCTCAGGTTCATTTATCCACAAATTATAGAAAACAAACCCAGCCCATGTTGTATCTATATCAGAGGTCTCCGATTCCTAAAATTAGGAATCTCAAGGTTTTTTTAAGTTCTTAAAATATATATGATAAATGATTATAGAAGCTGCTTTTCTTGAACACAGCAGTTTGGTTCCTGAGAAGACAGTCATAATAAGGTTT
>NW_007726691.1:75973-79638 GCF_000696425.1 Galeopterus variegatus | reverse complement strand
ACAGCACCAGTGGTGACACTAAACATTGGACAAGTCCCATATCACTTTCTGGAGAAAAAACCAGAATCTTCCCAGCTCTTTTGCAATCTAGAAGCTCCCCCATTATACCGTAGACTCTCAGGTTCATTTATCCACAAATTATAGAAAACAAACCCAGCCCATGTTGTATCTATATCAGAGGTCTCCGATTCCTAAAATTAGGAGTCTCAAGGTTTTTTTAAGTTCTTAAAATATTTATGATAAATGATTACAGAAGCTGCTTTTCTTGAACACAGCAGTTTGGTTCCTGAGAAGACAGTCATAATAAGGTTTGAAGGTTGCATAGAAGAAAGTTTGAAAGCAACAGCTTGGGGGTGATGCGGTTACGGCCTTGATTCTGGATAGGCCAGAGGCAGCCCGTGGGGGGAACTGCCCATGATACATACTTGAGTGCCTGTTTGACATTCATCCTCAAATCCCAGGCCAGCTTCTTTCAGGATAGTAAATGCCTTAGGAATGACTCAAATATGGTGTTAGAAGAAAAACACTCGGGGTCTTTCTATATTTGAATAGTCCACCTTTGATAAGAACCGGCTCCCCCAAATCTCCTGGTCTTGTGTATTAGGGCCCAGGTCCAAATCCTCTCTTTGGGGTAGAGCCCATGTGAGAGCTCCCAGCTGTCCCCTCACCCCCAAGTCATGGCAGGCAATTCTGGCCCACTAACCTTGAGTCACGTGTCCAGCAGCTTGGTCTTCCAGGTTGGGGGTGTCTCCAATGCCTGCTTCTTCAGCTGGTTTAGGCGTCAGCCAATGAAGAGGATAAAAGCAAAGACAGTTATCATTTGCTAGAAAAAAAGCTCCCTGCATCTTCTGGTCTTTTTCCTAAAACATTCAGGAAAGGCACGACCTGAAAGTACCAAAGTGCTGCTGCTCTGGCTTCGCAGAGGCTGTCGATGACGAAAGTTCATTAAACCAAACCCACAGCACCCACACACCTTACAGTCTACTATGATCTGGTACGAAAGACTTTCTCCACAGTGGGCTCAGGGTCCTGAATGCGTCACTCAACAAAGATGCACAGGACAGGGGAGGTCAGAGAAGCAGTGGCTGCTGAGCCCCGGCACAAGAGCTGCACCCCCAGCCCCGGCAAGTGCCCCGGGAGGGCAGGAGGGTCCAGGAAAGCTACGCCTGGGTTGTGGGGTCACACGGGGTTCATACCCAGGTGCCACCATTGATGTAACCTCTTGGAGCTTCCATATCCTCCTCTAGAACCCCAAGGTGATGATGGTGGTCTGTCTTGCAGGAGCACGGTGAGGGTTAATAAGAGAATTTGTGTGAATGCATTTGGCAAAGTGCCTGGCATGTGGCAAGTGCCTCGAAGCTGTTAAGTTTCTTTCCTCCAAACTACTGGGCAAATTCCTTTAAGTGACATCCACAAAACAGGGGCTGCCTCGTCGGAAGGAGGCCAGCACTGCCAGTGAGCAGCTTTTGGGGTGTTTTGGGCTCCTGTCCGGAAAGCCACAGGTCACCTCAAACACAGAAGACTGGAAAAGGTTCTTGACCACATCAATAGTACCCAAACCAATACATCTTAACACCTACAACACCAACTTCTGCATCATGAAAAAGCGGGCTGCCACCACAGGACAATGGGTATAGCTGTGCAGAAAAGTGTAGAAGGCAAGCTGGCCACGCGCTGACGCACACTGATCTCACAGCCCCAGAATTACCAGCATGCCCTGAAGACAGTGACAGGGAGGCCACCGCCTCTGACAAATGCCTGCAAGTTGCTGGCTGGGCCATCTGTCTGATGTCTCAAACCTGTGATGATCAGTCTCTGCACCTAAAATAGGAATGAGGAGCTACCACCACTGGCCAGCACGGGCCTGCCATGCAGAGTGCAGATGGGGGAGAGGAAAGATTCCCTGAGTCGCTGGACAGCCACGTGGTAGCCTCCCAAACACCCAGCCTGTTGGCTGTCCCAGGGCAGCTGTGATGGGGTTGGGGGAGGGCTGCACTGAGCTTGGGAGCTCCCCATCTGCCAGCTCATTGGGCACAGACATCCTCTGGGTCCCCACAGCTGACATCGTGCTGCCCGTGAGGTCTAGTGGTGACAGCTCCTTGTCATTTGACAACAGCACTGAGCAAGCACTGGGCAGCTGTCCCGGAGGCTCAGCTCTGAGCATAGATTTGGTCTGAGTTTCTAACAAGGTGATGGAAATGGAAGAAAGGCTCAGAGTGACAGTAAATCTCGCGAAATGGCCACGGAGTTGCGATGACCTGGCACTGGGTAAGAGTCAGAAATGGGAGGCTGTGGTATCTCTGATGGCCCCTGACTCCAGCAAGGGAGGTGCTCAGGAAAGCCCAAGGGAGGGTAGGGATTGCGCGGCAGTGGCTGGGCATCCCCCTACTGACGGCCTCTCTGGACCCCTGGGGAGATCCCACAAGGGACCAGGAGGGGTCCCTCTCTCCACAAGGCAGGATCCCTGTAGTGACGTCCAATGAGCAGTTTCACGGGAACACTGAAATACAGCCAACAGGCTATGCCAACACCAGGTGCTAAACTAAGGTGCATGTTGTCAAAGTCAACAGCCCAGCAGATGTTTGTCCACCTCTAAAACCTCCCCACCACTTTGAGGATGTAAAGGGTTGGGAGGGTGGAGAGGGGAGAGGGAGTCTGCAGAGGGTTTCATTGGAGAGAGCGGTTTGGGGCACATGGCCACCTCAGACTCAGAGAAAGGGTTTCAAGGCACCACTTGGAGACACGCGGCATGTGTCCCCTGTTGGTTAGGGACCCGGTACCTTGCTGTGGGTCCCCACCCAGGAACACTAGAGTACGGGAGTGGGGTTCCTGCTTTGGTAGCAGAGCAAAGGAGTGGTGCGCAGCCCTGCCAGCAGCCCACAACACCCAAAGTTTGCTGCCAGCGTTTCCCATGGACCTGACACGGGTACAGGACAGAGATGGCCTGCGGACACCTTAGGAAATGCCTGATAAGCCACCAACAGGAGCCAGCTGACCTCAGCAGAGATGAGGCTGGAATTAGAGCTTCAGACCCCAAGGGCCCTGGGAGAGAGGACATGTCTGTCAGAATCCAGAGCAGAAGAAGGGACCTTCAGGAGAGGATAGCTAGAGATGGGGGTGTGGGGGGCAGAGTCTGGAAGAATTCAGATAAATTCCCCATGACAGAAAGTCTCCTTTAAACACCCGTAGGGAGCATGAAGCAGCTCAGGCCAGTGCCAACTCAGCGAGGCCCAGTAGGACTTTCCTGCCTCTCTGACCCCCACCCCACCCCCACCCGCGCCAGCCCTGGGGGGCGGGGGGAGTGGCTGCAACTGAGTGAAGTTAGGAGCTTTGACTGTCACATGGGACTGCCCATTCCGATTAGCATTTGCAAACTGTGTTTTGTGATGATAGAGACTAAAGTACTTTTGATTGCTTTGGAGTGATGGAGAAGTTAAGAGCTGGCTAGAGTTTTCATCTTCAGCAGGGGATGAAATTTCCTCCCCCCAAAATTGAGGCAGTAGGAGACGAAATCAGGCTACCCATGATCTCCCCCTGTGAGTCGTTCCATGGCCTTCAAACGCCCTTCACGCTCAAGGATGAGGCCCTGCCCAACTTCGAGAATATTCCCTCCACCCGTTTCAGAAGACCTCATAGCTCCATCAACTTGCAGAGCAGAAATGCAA
>NW_007726691.1:72242-75454 GCF_000696425.1 Galeopterus variegatus | reverse complement strand
ATTCCCTCCACCCGTTTCAGAAGACCTCATAGCTCCATCAACTTGCAGAGCAGAAATGCAATCTGAAGGGTGTGCAGGGCACTGCCCCTGCAAGGGACCTTCTCCACACGCCAGCACTGAGAGGACGCTGCAGAACGCCTCCCTGAGGACATGCCCCCTGCCCTCCATTGCTGGTGAAATCCTGTCCAGAACTCTGCTGCATTGCTTCTTCTTTTTTTTTTTTTCCTGCTCTTCTTGTAGGACAGCTGGGCACCCTCCAAGTCACCAAGCCAATGGCTGGAGTCTTGATGTAAGCCCAGCAAACAGGATGGGAAGGAAATGACACTAGGAGCTCCCAGCTGTGCTGGCTGTTTCCTTTAGGCTCTGCCTGTGCAGGGCAGCTCTTGAGTGACTCTGCAGCCCTGAGCCCTGGGCTGTTTCTGTGGGTGCCCTGCCTGACTGATTCCCTGTCATCTGTGTTGACAGGACGGGCTCATCAAGCCTGTTTTTCATGGATATGTTTGAAAAGACAACATAGTCCTAGAAATGAATGCTAGGTCACATTCTGAACTCCCCCAGGATCCTCAAAAGGTTCAGTCATCTGGGCCCTGCTGCAAGCTCAGGTGCTCCTGGGGGTAAACCACCCCTGGGAGGTGACCCTGCCGCAGGGCAGAGTCCAAGCAGGAAGGTGGGCAACCTCAGGTGTGAACAAGGCACGGGTCTGCCACTGCCTCGCCTGCCTCGGAAAACCCTGCAGAGAACTCTCTGAGCAGATGCACTGACTGAGAGGCAAGGAGAGGAAAATTTGGAAGGAACCCAGAAGGTCCCAAATCCTCTGGGAGGCTGTGGACAGCTGCAAAGCAACAGGACATCGAGGCATGAAGCTCCTAACAAACCAAGATTCCCGAAGCTGGCATCCGCCCATTCCTGCCTCACTCGTACTCCAGGCTAGCCCCGCATGCACCTGCTGCTGCAGCAGGTCAGCCGGGGCACCCAGCAGGGGCCTCCACAGCCCTGGGAGGCTCTGGGGTTCCCTCACCTGTGGTTCCTTCTGGTATCTCTGTGGGGGGCTGGCTGGCAGCCTGCTCGCTGGGGGCTCTCTCATCCACTAAGGGCGCCGTCACATCTGGAAACCACCAAGAGTCACCTTAGAGGGGCCAGGACAAGCCACGCCCAGCCCCTCACCTTAGCTTCTTGTGTGGGAGCAGTGCAGGGGTAGAGGGAGTCAGGAGGGGACTCAGCCGCATGCAAAAAAGCAACACCACACAGCAGGGCCCAGAGCCGGACCCTGCTGACACCTCCCCATGTTAATACGCTGCTTGGGTGCTCCGCTCAGGAGCCACCAGCCCATCTGCCAGGAGAGACTGGGCAGCCTCCGTGCAAACACTACAGTGCAAGGGACTGCTTGGGGATGGTCCCAGGCACTCTTAAAGAAGAAAAATTGAAAACCAGATGATTGTTCACAGCTATTTGATCCCTAAGACAATGCAGGAGGATAGGATTGGGACAAAGGCAGTGCAGGAACCCTAGAGTGAGGGCCAGGGCCTATGGTTTGGCTGTGAGGCTTTGGGCAAGTGTTTTGTCCTCTGTGGGCCTCAGTTTCCTCATCTGCAAATGTGAGTGTCATCTCTAGGATTCCTCCAAGATTTCTTTCAGCTCTAATCTCCTGTCCCCCAACCCATGATTAAAACGCACAGCGTCCCCTGCATGGCAGTGAACAGGCACAGTCCTGTCCACAGCTGGTGGCAGACCTGCAGGTGGGGCCACCTTCACAGCAGAGGCAGGAGGTAAAGATCTGCCACCAGGAGTTGCTGTCAGTCTCTCATCAAGGTGGACACTCCCAAATCAGCATTCCTCCCTGAGCAATGCCCTGGCACGCTCCCAGCTATTATTCCAGGCAAATGTAAGGAGGTGTCAGCTTTGAAGGCTTTCCAAGAGCCAAAGTCAGCTTAGATCAATGAAGGCCATTTTAATTACGGTTGTCTCGGGTGCAGGCGGTGCAGGCGGGGCAGGCGGGGCAGGCAGGCAGAGCCCAGCCCCACAGAGCTCCTTTCCCTGCAGAGGGAGCAGAAGCTCTTGGGACCCATACATGTACAGCACCCAGAGTGCAGCAAGACTTGAATGCAAATATCCAACCGGGAGATTCTTCCAGTGAAATGCTGATGGGGCAAGGAAAGCCGTGGTTTGGGAAACTGGCATGAGGTCTGGCATAGTGCTTCAGGACTTTCCCAGGATGGCAGGCAACCTGCAAAACTGTCCTAACAAGATGAGCAGAAAATGTCTTGCATCATCGGTTCTAAGAAGGAGAGCAGAGAGCCTGGATATTCTCCTAACTAGGCTAAGAACCTCCGGGGTAAGGGCCACGCCTGCTGCTCCTCCAGGGAGGCATGTTATACCAAGCAGTTGGCAGGCACTTGACAGCCACTTTCTGGATTAATCAGAAGGTGGAAGCCTGGGGAGATGCCGGAGCCAGCTTCTCACCCTGTTACACAACATTCAAAGTAATGCGCCGGGCCTAGAGAAGCACTGAGAATGGAACCTTGAACTTCCTTGGGGAGGATGGAGAGAAGGACGGGCAGATGCCCGGATGGGTTCTCCATGCCTTTCTCAATGCCCTTCTCCCTTGATTGCTTCTACTAAAGAGGCTGATAAGTGAGAAACTTGCTGTCCCAGGCTCCCTTGCAGCCAGAGGTGGCCATGAGACCCAGTTCTGGCCAACAAGATGTAAGTGGAAGTCGGTCAGGTAGGCTTGCAGGAAAACTCTTACTTTCCTAATAAGAAGGGAACACATTTAGTTTCAGGGCCCTTTTAGCCAGTTTGCCTTGCTACTTGTTCCTGCTTAGAAGGTAGATGTGATGCCTGGAAGTGCAGCAGCCACCTTGCAACCATGAGGCAACAATCCATCCATTAAGGATGACAGAAGATAAAGACAGAAGAGCATCACTGACACTGGGGAGCTGCTGTCCAAGGGCAGACATCTTATTATGTGAGACAAATAGACCTCTTCATGCATATGCCATAGTTAATTGTGTTTTGTTTCTGCATCCAAGCATAGTCTTGACAGACACAGATGGGAAGCAAGAGAAGGTGGTCAAAATTGGGTCTGAGGAGCACTTCAGGAAATACATGATGAGCTTTATAGCGACCTAGACACCAAATATCTGGAGGGGACAGTTAGAAGAAGGGCTGGAATGAACACTGTGGCTAAAGTCCAGAGACCCAGGCCATACCCA
>NW_007726691.1:69319-71007 GCF_000696425.1 Galeopterus variegatus | reverse complement strand
ACACCGAGGGTTGCGATCCCGTTGCCGGTCGCGAAAAAAGACAAAAAGGAAAAAAAAAATAAAATGGGTGAGGTGACATCGACTCTACCTGCCTCCACTTGGAGCTGTTGGGAGGATCCCACGAGTAAATGTTGGTGAAAGCACTTTGCAACCCATAAGGATTTTTTTTTTTTTAAAGATGACTGGTAAGGGGATCCCAACCCTTGACTTGGTGTTATCAGCACCACACTCTCCCAAGTGAGCCACAGGCCGGCCCGTGCAACCCATAAAGATTAATAATTGTGGATCTAGTTCTCATCAATATGAAGGAGCCAAGTGCTTATGGGGACAATCCTGGGCTTCTCCTTGCATTTCAGTCCCACTTGGACTGCCCTCAGGCAGTAAGTCATGGCTCAAGCTATGATAAATGAATGAATGGATGGGTGGATGAATGATTGGATGGAAGGATGGAAGGATGGAAGGATGAGGGGATGGGTGGATGGAGGGATGAATGGATTATTGAATGATTGGATGGATGGATGGATGGCAGAACGAACGGATAGACAGATGGATAGATTACAGAATAATTGGATGATGGGTAGATACATGACTGGATGGACGACTGGATAGAGGGATGGAGGGATGGACAGATAGATGGATTACTGAGTGATTGGATGTATGNGAGAAGGTGGTCAAAATTGGGTCTGAGGAGCACTTCAGGAAATACATGATGAGCTTTATAGCGACCTAGACACCAAATATCTGGAGGGGACAGTTAGAAGAAGGGCTGGAATGAACACTGTGGCTAAAGTCCAGAGACCCAGGCCATACCCAGACCACAAGAAATGAAAGATACTAAACTAAGGCATGTCCAAAAATATGAGCCTGGAGATGTGCCCTGAGTTGCCCCATCCCTCAGCCAAGTGGCTGCTCTGGAATGGGTGGCTCATGAAAGAAGAGTGGGGCGGGGGCTTCCCCAGGAAGGGGTTGTGGAAGGACAATTGATACAGAACCGGGGCTTTGTGGAGCTGTGCATGGGCTCTGCTTTCTACAGATCCCAGCCTCTCCAAATGTGGCTGCCTCCAGAGCACACGCACGATGAAGGTGTCCACACCAGGCACTAGCACACAAAGCCTCAAGCCAGGGCTGGGCTCTGCAACACTGTCCTGCAAAGCACTAAATGGGCATGTCTCTTAGCCAGGGCGAGAGGCAGCAGCAAATGCAGCCAGGGAGGGGGATGCACGTGGTGGCACAGCCAGGAAGGGAGCTCAAAGCATGGCTGAGCTGAGCGCAGGCTGCAGGCAGGGAGGGGAGCTGCCTGCATGAAGCAACAAGGGGAGGGAGGTCCCACCTTCGGCCGTCGGAGTGCTCTTAGCATCAGAGGTTTCTGAACCTGGTTCCTCAGATCCATCATCAGCAGGGGTCTGTAGGGAAGATTCTAGAACATACACAGTGAGCCCCTCAGAATGGCTGCCTCTCCCTAATCCCCCCTTTTGACCTCAGCAGGAACTCGGGAGCAGTGTCTTTTGGAGCTAACATCCCTCAGTTTGGAACCCAGATAGTTGGAACATGACCACATGATAAAAACACAAAGGGGACCCCCCCCTTCCTCATTTATAAAATGGGTGAGGTGGGCCGGCCCAGTGGCGCACTCAGTAGAGTGCGGTGCTTGGGAGCGCGGTGGCGCTCCCGCCGAGGGTTCGGATCCC
>NW_007726691.1:65175-67397 GCF_000696425.1 Galeopterus variegatus | reverse complement strand
GTGTGCATTCTCTCCACCCTCCTTGGGAACAGAACCCTGATATGACTCAGGACAGAGCTGTGCCCAGTTAAAAGGCCACTTCTTCCAGTCTCCCAGGGGAAGTCATTGGATAGGACATCCAGGAAAATATCTGCATGGGGGAAGCTCAGCTGGGAGGAGCCCCCTTCATGCCCACCTCGCCTTCCTCCTTTTCCAGCAGCCCTTCTGAGCAATGAGACACCCTGAAGATGGAAGCCACATGCTTAGGGTGGTGTTTTATTTTCAGCCATATGAAAAGTAAAATCCATTCTCAGCCCACCAGCTGAACAAAATGTGGACCGTGGGCCATTGTTTGCCAAGCCCTGCTTTAAGGAACGGCAGGACAGCAGGATGGTGGAAAGAGGTTGAAGGGAAGAGGGTACAGAATCTGCAGGGCTTCTGTTGCAAAACCACGGTGTGTGGTGAGGATGTCTGGATTGAGGCAAATTGGAGGTGAGGTCTCTGAGTGCCGTGGAAGGTTGTGGTAAGGACTGGCCGGGGTCATGGTGGACTGGGTGTCAGAGCTGCCACCAATAGCAATGGACAAACCCGGAGTGGTCCAGGGTGGGACGCACTGAGTGTGGATTTGACCTGTTAGGTTGCGGGTGTGGTTGGGGCACTCAAAGATGTCCCTTGGGCAACGGGGAGGCTCTGGTGGGCTCCAGCTGAGGTGGGCGCAAGCTTAGAGCCAGTTTCAGGATGGGGGGCTGGTTCTGAGTGTGCATTAGAACGCAGACAATGAAAAAAAGGCAAGTGGAGTTCAAGTGCACTGCGAGATTAGACACCCCACATCTTTTGTCAAAATGCCAACCCTGGACACCTGGCCCTGGCCACACCCATCCTGCCAAAGAATGGCTAATTCTAAACAAGCTTTCAGCACGCACACAACTCCTTGGTCCTGGAGCTGGTAAAACCTGCAAACTGCCTCAAGACGGTTGTGGATAAATGGTGAGCAGGTATCACGCAGACTGTCATTCTGGTCTTGTTATTATCAAGGAGCCTTGACTGCCAGGGCACAGGGGTATAGACAGTGTATGGGTGTGATGGCGTNATGGAAGGATGGAAGGATGAGGGGATGGGTGGATGGAGGGATGAATGGATTATTGAATGATGGATGGATGGCAGAATGAACGGATAGACAGATGGATAGATTACAGAATAATTGGATGATGGGTAGATAAATGACTGGATGGATGACTGGATAGAGGGATGGAGGGATGGACAGATAGATGGATTACTGAGTGATTGGATGTATGTATGATGAGATGTACTATGATTGGATGGATGGTTGGATGGATGGACGGATAGATGGATGGGTGAGATGGTCACATGGAAAGCTCCCCTCGGAGTTTCTGAGCCCTTTGCCAGCACATGTTAGTCATCAACTTTCCCTCAGCTTCTCCGGCGCCTGGTCCTACATTGCCAGAAGGACCTCTCCAGTCTTCCCAGTGGCATCTCAGCCATCAGGTCAACGCTCCTCAGGTCTCAGCTCGGTGAACCCCCCACCTTTGTGTGATAGAAATGCCTCACTCTTCACGCACGTGTTGCCTGAATGGGTTTCCTGTTACCTAACTGTCCGATCCATGGCTTACTGAAATCTGGAAGGCAGGGAAGTAGATCACAGCCTCTGGAGTCAGGCAGATGTGGCCCAAATCCTGGCTCCACCACCTACCAGTGTGTGACTCTGGGCAAGTTACCTAACCTCCCTCTGCCTCAGTTTTCTCTCCTATAGAATGGGCATGGTACTAGTTCCACCCACTCATAAGGCTTCGTGAGCCTAAAACTGCCCAAATCTTATTTTTAAGCACTTCGGACTGTTCCTGGCATGTGAGGAGCCCTCAGTGAGTGGTACTTATTACTGTCAGTCATTACTATGCCACCTTGGTTGAAGGGCCCAGTGTAGTACTGCTCACTAACAGGAACTTGAATATTTTTATGGTGCTAATAATGGTGATGCAGATGTGGACTGGAGGCTCCTGGCAGGTAGCGATCACTGCACCAGATAGATAAACGGGCTCTTGCCATAAAGTCAAGCATCACTGTAGTCACAGCCCATATGAAATAAATGCCCCATCAAGCACATGGAGACTTTTAGTCTATAAACTGCAAATACCCTCTCTGTGGCACAGACTGCTGAGACCTGGTGTGCATTCTCTCCACCCTCCTTGGGAACAGAACCCTGATATGACTCAGGACAGAGCTGT
>NW_007726691.1:62249-63266 GCF_000696425.1 Galeopterus variegatus | reverse complement strand
TAACCAACTTTCACCCCCTTTGCAGCTCTTTGGCTGTATCCACTCCTATTCCAATTTTTAGCATCCACTTAGATACTTTGTTCTGGCATTGAACATGTGGTTTCTTGCCATCATTCAAAATAGTCTTCTGTCACTTAAAATCCAAAACGTTGCTAGTAAAGTGACACTTTCTGCCAAGTCAAACCTGTCACTTCCCCTATAACAATAGCTCATTCTAAACCCTCAGTAGCAAGAATTAATTTGATGAGAACTATGAAAACCTCCTAGGTATCACTTGCTTTCGTGGGAAGTATATTCTTTGGGTAAGCAAATTATCATCAAATGCTTTCCTTTCAGGGCTGGCCAGTTAGCTCACCTGAGAGAGCACAGTGCTGGTAACACCAGGGTCAAGGGTTCACTCCCCATATTGGCCAGCCACCAAACAAACAAACAAACAAACAAACAAACAAAAAACCAACCAAGCTTTCTCTTCNCAGCCACCAAACAAACAAACAAACAAACAAACAAACAAAAAACCAACCAAGCTTTCTCTTCACAGCAATTTCAAAAAGGTTAGCAATTAAAATTTTGCATTTTATATATATAAAGAGAGAGAGCACGTATATATCATATATGTATTTTAGCATAAAACTCTGATCATGTTTTATGTTAAAGAATTGAATAGTTTTAACATACTTTGGGCAACCCTGAAACACAAAATAAATTGGTGATGGAGTTTGGATGTGTTGTCCCCTCCAAAACTCATGTGGAAATTTGATCCCCAATGTGGCAGTGTTGGAAACTGAGTCATGGGGGCAGATGCCTCATGAATGGATTAATGTCCTCCCTGGGGGAGAGGGGATTAACGAGTGAGTTCTTTTCCTGGGGGAGGGGGGATTAATGAGTGAGTTCTCGCTCTATGAGTTCCTGCGAGAGCTGGTTGTTTAATACACCCTGGCACCTTCTCTCTCTCTCTTGCTTCCTCTCCCATGTGATCTGCTTGTACCCACCAGCTGCCTGCCACTTTCCACCATGAGT
>NW_007726691.1:59752-61249 GCF_000696425.1 Galeopterus variegatus | reverse complement strand
AATCATAAGCCAAATAAACCTCTTTCCTTTATAAATTACCCAGTCTCAGGTGTTTCTGTTACAGCAACACCAAACGGACTAAAACAGTTGGTAAACTTGTTCTTACTTTAGAATTGAATTTAGTTTCCCCTTCAAAAAATAAGAGTGGTAAAAACCACTTTTTCCCCAGACTTTATTTTAAATGAACTTGTTATTTTAGAAACAGTTTTAGATTTACAGGAAAATTGTGACGATAGTACAGAGCGTATACCCTACACCCAGCTTCCCCTCATCATTAACATCTTACATTATTATGGTATGTTTATTGCAACATAATATATATTTTTAACTTAAATTTTAAATTTAGAGGCTGCCCTGCCTCTAAGTACAGTGTCATTTTTCACTGGCACAATTCATACAAGGCAGAATTCAGCACGTTGTGATTCTAACTTGGATTCCACCCACGAAGGCTTAAGAACTGAAATTCTAAGGGGATTTGGCAGAAAGAGCCACAAGGAGGAAAAAATGACTAACATGAAGCTGAAGACACGGTTCTGACCTAGCAACGCCACATACTAGTGCCTGATCTTAGAGACGAATCCATGTGTCACCTGCAAAGGGAAAGTGGTCCGCCCTCATGGCTATTGTGAGCATCGCCTGAGACGTTGGTGGCAAAAGCTAACAGTAGAATTCTACAAAAATGCCTAAATTATCATTTTAAGGTAGTTCCCTCATAAGTAGGGTGGCCGTGTACGTTATCACACAAATTGAGACACTTGAAAGTGAAAGACGCTTGAAAATGAAAGCAGCGCTAATAATGACACAGGTCCTGTGCACCTGGCACCTGCGAGGGAGCTCTTAGGGCCTTTGTCAGGGAAAGAGACAAAATCTACCCCCCACGGCCCCCCACCCCCAGCAGCACCAACCTGCTGGGTAGGGCAGCAGGGAGAAAGGGGTGGGGGGGACGACTGTAGAGGGGTGCATGGGAGGGAGGGAGAAGAGAAAGAGGGAAAGTAGGAAAAGGAGAAAGTGGGACAAGAGTGGGACAATGGGGAGCGGAGGGATAAAGGTGGGAAGGGACAGAGAAGGATACAAGAGAAAACAGGTTCCCAGCACTGGCTGGAGTGAGGCCCGAGCTGCAGAGGTCAGGAGCACACTCATCACCATCTGGTGACACACACCAGCAGGGGCGCGTGGCTGGAGCGGGCATCTCCCCCCACGCAGAGCTTCTGGGCAGCCCAGGACTTCACCTCCCTCCACCTGGACCCAGGTCTCTAATTCCCAAGCTCCTCTGAATCCAACACCTTCTCTGCTTAAACAGACAGAAATCAGCCTTTGAAACAGCCCCGGGAAGGAGTCCGGAAACCTCTCCAAGGTGGGGATGCCTGCTCCACGTGCTGCAGGAGAGCTGCGGTCCCCGCTTCCCACACCCACGGGACCTCCTGGTGGCCTCACCTCCTCCGGGAGTCTTCCTGGGTAGATAGATGTACCCAGCAGAGGTCATTTCCCACCTTGGAG
>NW_007726691.1:57521-58639 GCF_000696425.1 Galeopterus variegatus | reverse complement strand
AGAAATGGGTCTGGAGGCAGGGACCAAGTCCTTCTTACTGAATCGTGGGCCTCTCCCGTGAGCACTGGCCCCCAGCCACACCCGTGGGTAGAAGAGATCCTTGTGGCACAACCCAGCCCTTGGGCCAGCTTGGTGTCCTGGCAGTGGGTGAGGGGCCGGCACAGGGAGCTGGAGAGAGGCCGGTCAGCCAGCGAAACGCAACGCATTTGCTTGGAAGGGGAGGGAAGGCGGCCAAGTCAATTTGGCCCAAAGGCTGTATTATAGAATATTTAGAAGTTGATACAGTTTATTAACGTGGATACAGTAAGAATCCCCGACCTAACCAACTCTTGCCAAATAGGGGCCAGACAGGCCTGACTCAAGGAAGAGATTTAAAATAGTGTACAAAGCCACGTAGTGTACCTGCTGATGAACAGCACTGATTTATAGGCTAACGGGTGTGGCCAAAGACTCCAGAGAGCCCTGGTGTTAACGAGACTGCCAGCCCCTGCAGCCCCTGTCACACTGCATTCACTCATGTGGCAAACTCTCCTTGGAAACGTAAATTTTCAAAAAACCTCACATTTTGAGTTATCTTGGCTCATTCAAATTGGTGAGGCTTCACTCTACTGATAATCTAACATAACAAAGTTTTTAAAACTCCTTTAAATATCTGGACATGAACGCTTCCTGCCAGCCCTTGCCAGAGCAAGCGGGTTGGTTCTGGTCCCCATGGTGGCTGGGCCTGTTGTGCATGGCCGTCCACTCACCTTTCAGGCCGTGGTCCGTGTCACCCTCCTGGTCTTGGAGCAGGGGATAGTCCCCCTGATCTCTCCTGTCCCCCAGCCCGTACGTCCCACCATCATCTTCCATCGTGTCAAACTCCTGGCGGGGCTCAGCCATCCTGGTTCAAGGCTCACCTGGGGAAAGAAGATGGAAGGATGAGGGCGGGATGCCCAGCGGAGAGACCCAGTACCCGGGAGTGCTGAGGGGCAGAGTGGGGGCAGGGTCCCACAGCGATGCCCAGCCTCACCCTGTGCTCCGTGTTCCTGCCAAAGTGCATTTACATTTACGTGCACTTTAATTCACCATCACATCCATTCACAGTCAAAACCACCCGCTGAGGCAGGTTGAGCGGG
>NW_007726691.1:53709-56850 GCF_000696425.1 Galeopterus variegatus | reverse complement strand
GGGCCCAGACTGCTTATCTTCCCATCTCATGCAAAAGTAAATGCCGCTGACTAGTAGTTTCAATTGTTTTTCTTTAATGGAGAGGGTAGGACTGAACAGGAGAGGGAAGGCATTGGCAGGGCATTTCTGGTAAGGAAAAGGAGGCACAGAGAAGCAAAGCGATTGTTCAATCAGATGGCAACTGGAAGAAAAGCCAACTCGGGACAACTGCAGGTGTCCCCAACTCGCCCAGGTCCGAGCCCCAGAGTTAGGGCTGTGGCTTCCACTCACTGGCACCCACCAGGCCCCTCAGGCGTGCATTCCAAGGTGGCCTGAGAGGTGCCAAACAGGGTCTGGTGGGGGGCCTGAGGCTTTGGAGCCGAAAAGCAACATGCACCCCCTTCCCCAAAAGCCTCAGCCGGGAGAGGTGGCCTCAGCTCAATGGAACCCACCGAAACGCTCATTCATTTGTACTTTGTCCTCATCTTTACCGAGAATACATATTTATTTATTTTAAAAATAACTTGTAACATTAAATTTTTGGATTTTTTTAAATTTTTTTTTTCCTTTTTGTCTTTTTTACTGACCGGTAACGGGATCACAACCCTCAGTGTTGCACCCACACCGCGCTCAGCCAGTGAGCGGGAACCAGTCTCCACATGGGATCCGAACCCTCGGCGGGAGCGCCACCGGGCCGGCCCTAATTTTTGATATATTTTTTTTTTTGTCTTTTGTCTTTTTCCATGTCCGGCAACGGATCGCAACCCTCAGTGTTGCCCCCGTA
Organism: Galeopterus variegatus; assembly: GCF_000696425.1. NCBI lineage: Eukaryota > Metazoa > Chordata > Mammalia > Dermoptera > Cynocephalidae > Galeopterus > Galeopterus variegatus. Next base: position 56,087 of record NW_007726691.1, on the reverse strand, counting down.
CCGGACCGGGGACCGGCAATGGGATTGCAACCCTCGGTGTTGCTCCCGCGCCTCGCTCAGCCAGTGAGCGGGAACCGGTCTGTATGTGGGATCTTATCCAGTGCGCCACTGGGCCGACCCTAATTTTTGATTTTTTGAGTACGCCATTTTGCTCTGGTTCATGCCACTTTGGCTTGTCTCATTAATTTACATTTTTTGCTCTGCAACTCGAATTTCTTGTCTTTTATTTTGATATCTGCCTTTTAAATGATCTATTTATCTCATATTATTTATTTTCTACTTTATACTTATTATCTTTGAAACTCCCCTCTTTTAGTTGCTTTCACTTCCTCCCTTTAAACTTTTATAATTTATAGTCTTGATTTTTATTTCTTACCTTTTAAAAATTGCAACTACGTTCTGACTTATTGTATATACTTATATTACTTCATTATTTTTGATTTTTAATTTTTCACCCAGGATTTATTTTAGCTTTTCACTTAATTAGTGTTTTAACTTTCTACGAGGTAATTTTGGACTAACAGAAGAGTTGTAAAAAATAGCCCAAAGGTGCATTTAGTTATTTGTTTTGTTAAATACCTTTGAAATTCTTTTAAAATATACTTCTCTGTTTCTTCTTTCTAACTTTAGGTTACCTTTGTCTCTTTTAATCTTTCCTTTTTATATCTGTAACTGTTATACTTTTTTTCATCATTTTAACTTAAATTTAATCCTTAATTTAATTTTCATTCTTTTTATTTGTGCTTCTGCATCCCCTTCTTTGTTGCCTTTTATTTATGTTCTCACTTTTATTCTAATTTTGTTTGCATTCTTTAAGTCTCTAATTTTCCTTTATAATTTATTAATGGTTGTTCCCTTATGTTGGTTTTTATTTCACGAGATGTCTCTCTTTTCTTCTTTTTTTAAATTTTTGGTGGCTGGCCAGTACAGGGATGGAACCCTGGACCTTGGCGTTATCAGCACCACGCTCTAACCAACCGAGCTAACTGGCCAGCCCCTCATGAGCTGTTTTTCAGTGGCACACAGAAGTGGCAGCAGTGGGTGAGTTGTCAAGGGTTAGGAGAACCACCAACCAGAGAGGACAGGGACCTCTCTCCTTCTGGCTTCCACTGCATCTTGCTATCTGGGTTCTGTGATCAATTAATAATGTCTGCCATGGGCAAGGCGTAGGGAGCATAAGACAGCATTCCTGCCATCTATTTGTTATTCCTTCCTTAATGCTGTTCTTACCCTGTCCAAGTTGTCTTTAGGAAAAAAAAACCAAAAAACTTTTTTTTTTTAGCCTCGGGCAACTTAGGTGTTCAAGATAATTAAAATATTTTCAGAACAATAACAATTGCCCCCATGCAGAAGTCATTTTTTAAATCACAGGTATAATGGTATTTCCTGATGTTATGCATTCTCCAAATACTTTGAGTTGCTGAATGTTCTAAAATCCATAGTCTCATCTCTGACAGGTATTGGGCAAGACACAAATGGTGGCCTACAGGGCAGGAGGGTCCTGCCTCCTGGGGCAGAACCTCTACCTAACACTTCCAGACTGACGTTGGCAGTGGGACAGCCAGGCTCTGGCACTGTGTTTATACCAGCCGGGCCACTGGCATGCTCGTGCCCAGCTTCACGTCTCTCCCTTCTAGGCAGGACAACATGTGTGTGGGTGTCTGTGCTCTCTTCTCCATGTGTGATATAAGATAAGAAGCTGGGAGAGTTTGCAGGATCTGGGAGAGTTTTAAGAATGAGGTCAGCGGGACTCGTGCTGGGTGGGGCAGACGGTGGGTGGCTGGGGGCCCACTTAGGCAGCTACTGCCTGCACGGAGGAGGAGACTTTTTATTCTCACTGAGACCCTCATCCCCAGTGAGAGCTCGTGGGCAAGGCACCTGAGGCTGAGCTTCTCCAAATCTTCAACAACTCCCCAAAGATGAGCAGGACTTTATTTTGGGAAGATCAAAGCCCCTGCTTATCCTTCAAGACTTAGGACGTGCTGGTGATTTTCTCTACCTCGAGATATGCTGATGGTCTTCTTCCCTTAGAAAGCCCCAAAACATAAGAACCCTCTTCTAAGAGGAACAAGTTCCATTATCTAAGACTGCAACTACTGCTCCCCACCCAACTCTAGGAAGTAATGCCTCTCTCGCCACTTTCCGATGAACCTCTCAGGCTGTCCCTGGAGCCTACTTCCTCATCACAGGACCAGTCCACGAGTCACCTCATCTGGCTGCCTTGCCAGGAGCCCCACCCTGGAGTGGTGTAATTGGCCTAGAAGCTTGAGGCCTCCCAAACTGGCCCAGGTGAAGCAAGCCTGCTAATGCAGGTTAGCCCATCCAACTTGCAACTGAGGTTTTAGTGAACATGAAGAAGTTTAACGAGCCCAATGGCT
>NW_007726691.1:49370-53030 GCF_000696425.1 Galeopterus variegatus | reverse complement strand
GAATGTGATTTTGCTCAACAAATATCCTTCTCATATTTAGGAAGCATACCTTGTCTGCTTGGGTGTCTACTCACATTTTGAGTATAACAATACTTTTTTTTTATTATTAGAAAAGTAATACAATCATATATACAATGGAATACCGTTCAGCCATAAAAAAGAACGAAATCCTGTCATTTGTGGTCACATGGATGAGCCTGGGAGACATTGTTAAGTGAAATAAGTCAGGCACAGAAAGATAAATACCACATGTTCTCACTCATACGTGGCAGCTGAAAAAAAAATGTTGAGCTTATAGAAGTAGAGAGTAGAATTGTGGTTACTAGATGCTGGGAAGGGGAGGTGGAGCGGGGATAGGGAGAAGTTGATTAATGGATACCAAATTACAGCTAGATAGGAAAAATAAGTTCTAGTGGTCTATAGTAGTGCTAGGCATATACAATTAACAATAATTTATTATATATTCTCAAATGGCTGGAAGAGAGGAGCTTAAATGCTCTTATCACAAAGAAGTGTTAAGTTTTTGTGATGATGAATGTGCTAATTAGCCTGATTTTTTTAATTTATTTTTTTCAGTGCTAAAAGGGAAATTTATTTAATGTAAATATGTACATTAATAAAAAAGAAAGATCTCAAATCAACAATCACCTTTGCACTTTAAGAAACTAGAAAATGAAGAGCAAACTAAGTCCAGACCTAGCAAAGGAAGAAAACAGTAAAAATTAGAGCATAGATAAGAAACAGAAAATAGAAAAAAATAAAAAGAGAAAATCAATGAAACCAAAAGTTGGTACTTTGAAAAGATCCACAAAATTGACAATTCTTTACTCAGATGGACTAAGAAAAAAGAGAGGAGACTCAAGTAACTAAATCAGAAATGAAAGAGGGGTCATTAAAAAACAAATTCATAGAAATCAAAAGGATTATAAGAGAATACTATGAATACATGTTGGTCAACAAATGAGATCATCTAGATGAAATGAATAAATTCCTAGAAACATACCACCTACCAAGACTGAATTATGAAAAAACAGAGTTTGAGCAGAACTACAGCTAGTAAGATAATTACTCAAAAACTTTTTTCATGTTTTAAAAATTAATAATGATTCCTTAATATAATCAAACATTGAACATGTTTAAATTTCTCCAATTCTTTCCCTCCCTTTCTTTCTTACAATTGATTTGTTTACATGAGGATCTGAACAAAATGAGGATTCTGCTCATTGCATTGGTTGCTATGTCCGCTGTCTCTTAAGTGTCTTTTTAATCTATAGGTTCCCTCTTCATCTAATTTTTTCCCTTTGACTCCATAAAGTTTCCCAAGGTCTGGATTTGCTGGCTCCATCCCAGTAGTGTCATTTAACATGTTCCTCTGTCCCCTGCATTTCCTGATGACTGGTTGCTGGATCTTGAGGCTTGGTCTCACTCAGGTTAGATTTGGCTTCAGAAGTGTATGTTATTACTGCAGGAGGCCCATTACGTCTGATCATCTTTCTGTGATGTTAGCAGGCATTGATGATCACTTGCTAGATTCATTATTTCAATAGGGGTTTGTAAAATACCATATTCTAATTATTTTACTCCCTCTTTATTTGCTAGCTGGGATACTCCACTAGACAGAAATGTTTCCTCTTCAGCTATTTATGGTTACCCTCAGGAACAACTCACATAGGAAGGACAGGATAAATGCTTGACTCTTTTACTTGTTTTAGAAAAATTAATTGTTTCTCTATCATCTTCCAAAGAGACCGAGAGTCTGTTTGCTTTTGTTTCATTGTCATTATGGGTTTTTGTGGTGATAAGATTTAGTTTCTTTTTCTTTCTTGTTTGCATTTTTGTTCTACCAGTGGGTTTTGTTCTTTCTTGTGTATTCGTGCTAGTGATTATTGTTTTTTGGATTCCAGATGCAGCATTCCCTTGAGGATTTTTTGCAGGTCTGGTCATGTGGTGGTGAACTGCTATAGTTTTTGTTTGGAAAATACACATTTCTCCTTCATTTCTAAAGGATAGCTTTGCTGGGTATAATATTCTTGGCAGGCAGTTTTTTTCTTTTAGTATTTTGAATATATCATCCCATTTTCTTCTGGCCTGTAGAGTTTCTGTTGAGAAGTCTGCTCTTAGTCTGATAGGGGATCCCTTATAAATGAGTTGCTGCTTTTCTCTTGCTTCTTTTAAGATTCTCTCTGTCTTTGGTTTTTGCCAGTTTGTCTATAATGTGTCTCAGAGAAGATCTTTTTGGGTTGAATCTCAGGATCTTTGAGCCTTCTGGATCTGAAGGTCTGTGTCTCTCTCTCTACCTGGGAAGTTTTCCACTATTATTTCACTGAATAGATTTTCCATGCCCTTTCCTTTCTCCTCTCCTTCTGGAATGCCCATGATTTGAATATTTGTATGTTTAAGGTTGTCTTTAGCTCTCTTAGATTTTCTTCATTAAAAAAAATTTTTTTCCCTTTTTTTTGTCCAGGTGGGTTATTTCAAAAAGACTATCTTCAAGATCAGAAATTCTTTCTTCTGCTTGTTCTAGCCTGCTGTTTAAGCTCTTGGTTGTGTTTTTTATTTTGTTTAATAAATCTTTCAGTTCCATGAGTTCTGCTACAATCTTTTTGAAGGTGTTAATCTCTTTGTAAATTCCCTCCTTCATATCTTGGATTTTTTTTTTTTCTTGTTTCATTATGTTGTCTAATTGAATCTTCTCATATCTCAGTGAGTTTCCTTAAGATTGTTACTTGGGATTCCTTTTCAGTCATTTCAAGGGTTTCCTGCTCTATAAGGTCTGGTATTTGAGAATTACTGTATTCTTTTGGTAGTGTCATATTTTCTTGAATTTTTGCATTTGTAGTATCTCTATATTGATGTCTGGTCATCTGGTAGAGAAGTTGCTGCTTTTATTACTCTGAGTGGGTTTTGAGGAGAGAGATGTCTTCTTTTTCTGGTCTTTGCTGGTAACTCTCCTTGTGTCAATGCAGTCAAGTGTCTGGTGGGCTGTCTGAATGGTAGCTGTGGCTACTGCTGTAGTGTTGAGCTGCTTTTGTGGCAGCCATGGCTGTGGTGGGCCACCCGCATAAAAGTGTTGTTTTTGGTATGCTCCTTGCCTGCTTCTGGGTGGAGGAGGCTCTAAGTAGCCTGACGTGATCATCACACATTGTATACATGCATTGAAATATAACTATGTACCCCATGAATATCTACAATTTAATTGACAATATATGTCAATTAAAAAATTCAAAAAAAAAGGAAAACATCTTATTTATTTATTTATTTTTTCCTTTTTGTCTTTTTTTGTGACCGGTAACAGGATCGCAACCCTCAGTGTTGTGCCCGTACCGTGACCGGCAATGGGACCGCAACCCTCGGTGTCACACCTGCACCGCGCTCAACCAGTGAGCAGACCAGTCTCTATATGGGATCTGAACCCTCGGTGGGAGCGCCGCCGCACTCCCAAGCACCGCACTCTACCGAGTGCGCCACCGGGCCAGCCCGGAAAACATCTTATTATAGAAAATGTATTTCAGGGCCAGCTCTTGGCTCATTTGGGAGACTGTGGTGCTGACAACACCAAGTCAAGGGTTAAGATCTCCTTACCGGTCATCTTTTAGTATTAGAAAGAAAGAAAGAAAGAAAGAAGGAAGGAAGGAAGGAAGGAAGGAAGGAAGGAAGGAA
>NW_007726691.1:13216-49239 GCF_000696425.1 Galeopterus variegatus | reverse complement strand
GTGGCCTTGGTGTTATCAGCACCACACTCTCCCGAGTGAGCCACGGGCTGGCCCCTTCCATGAAGTTTTGAAGTATCTTTGTATAATAGCTAAACCAATGGACCCAGCCCTATTAGTAAGCCAATCTGTCCTCTTTCCCAGGTGCACGCACCATCTATTCTGCCCCACTTATCTGTCAATTTTGGTGCTAAAGCCCCCAGACTTAAGCTTTGGATCTCAAGTCTCATTCTTTGGGTAGGCTGAGACACCCTCATTTTGTTTTTCAAAATCGTTTGACCTTCTTGTGTTTTCTCTTCCAGGTGCATTTTGGAATATTTTTTTCTCAAATTCTCAAAGTTCCATTGGGATTTCGGGAGGAATTGTATTACATGCCAAAATTATAAAATTGCTCTCTGTATAATATTTAGTTTCCCCACCCAAGAGCATAGTATGTTTTCCCATTTATTCTGGTTTATAAATCTCTCAGGGTTGGGGGTGTATGTGTGGTCCTGCCCTTTCTTGCTAAGGCCATGCTTCATATCTCCTAGGACTGTGCACTGCCTTTGTGGATGGGCTGCTCCCCCTCATCACGTTGATGATTTATTAATAAGGGCTCTGGGTTTCCACAGCAGAGATGATTATGGCTGGGGCGCCAATGCTGGGACTGGCATGGAGGCGATGGGTTCCACCCGAGGTCCCCAGGGAATGAATGGGAAAGCCACTTTCCCAGGTTTCTCTTTATCAGACAGATGTGATCCCCTAGGTGGAAATCTCTTGCTCAATGAACTTGTGAAAAGAAGACGGTAGAGTTGGAGACGAGCTGCACATAAGGGGGCCCTTCTACTTCTATCTCCACTCTTGAGGTCAGCTTGCCCCCAATTCAGTGGTCACCCATATTTTATAGCCATGGGTTTTAGGGAGAGCAGCTCCTTCAAAGAGGCCTGGGAGGTGTGAGAAACCAGGGACCCCTTGCCACACTCTGCTCCTCATGGAAGCCCCCTGTCCACCCTCCAGCAATGCCCTGGAAAGACAGGCTCCTGGTAAGGAAAGTTCTCTTCTCTTGGATACCCAGTCCTGCCAGCCACAGCCCACTGCCCAGGCACATGTGTCCCCTCTGTCAGCTCATCCTTTGCACAAAGTGAAAGAGGGTCAAATGAGCCACCTGGCAGGCTCAACATGGGCTGATCATTAGCAGTTATTCTAAGTAGACCTTAGTTACATAAAATGTGTCTAAACTGCTCCTAACAGGCAAATTAAGCATAAGTTAAAATTGAAGGAGTGTTTGTTCAGAGTGAAACCCTTTCCTTTGTGACTCGTGTGGTATTCTCAGAGGTGGGTCCCACCAGCCCTGACTCATGTCTGGATCAGAGGGGCTGCTCATGCTTTGGCTGCCAGTGTCTCTCTCTGTCCCTCTGCATGTCCACCAAGTCTGTGATGAGTGGGACAAACCACGGGGCAAGGTGGCTACTCACTCAGCTGAGTTGAGTCTGAAGGTGGGGGAGGGTGACCAGTGTGGACTTTGGTCACAGGCAGGGGCAGCATCAAAGAGGTGCCCTAAGGTGAATTTGGCTGCAGTGGGCAGGGTCAACTGGATGGGTAAGAAATGACTGCTGGCAGGGAGGTGACTGTAATGGTCCAAGCCAGGACTAGAAAAATGTTTTGTATGTATATACACGCTAGAATACTATTCAGCCATAAAAAAGAACAAAATCCTGTCATTTGCAGCAACATAGATGGACTTGGAGGACATTATGTTAAGTAAGCCAAGCACAGAAAGACAAATACCACACAACCTCACTCATTTGTGGAATATATATATATATAAAAAAAAGTTCATGGGCCGACCCCGTGGCTCACTCGGGAGAGTGCGGCGCTGGGAGCGCAGCGATGCTCCCGCCGCGGGTTCAGATCCTGTATAGGACTGGCTGGTGCCCTCACTGGCTGAGCACGGTGCGGGCGACACCACACCAAGGGTTGCGATCCCCTTACCAGTCACGAAAAAGACAAAAAAAAAAAAAGTTCATATTATAGAGGCAGAGAGTAGAACAGTGGTTACCAGAGACTGGGGTTGGAGAGGTGGGCCAATGGGTACAAAACTACAATTAGATAGGAGGAATAAGTTCTGGTGTTCTGTTGCACAGTAGGGTGACCATGGTTAACAGTCGAGTTTTGTATATTACATAGTAGCCAGAGGAGAGGCTTTTGAGTGTTTCCACCACAAACAAATGACAACTGCATGAGGTGACTGACACATTAACTACCCTAACCCAATTATTATACAACATATACATTTATCAAAACATCACATTGGACTCCATAAATATGTATAATTACAGTTTGTCAATTAAGATAATAGATTTAAAAAAAAAAAAAAGGCCAGGACTAGAATGCAGGCAGAAGTAATGGAAAGGAAGGGCCAATCCAAGAAATATATTTTAGAAAATACTAGTCTGGACTTTAAAACAAGATTGTGATCAGGGAGAGAGATTAGAATCCAGAATTACACTAGAATTACATGTGGATGGCTGGGAACACTGGAGGGTGGGGGTAACACAGTCAAAGGAAACACCATCAGGAGGAAAAACAGTGGGACAATAAGGCTGGGTTCTGTTTTTAGAAGACCCCTGCTACTTAAAAGAAGACCCCCCTCCCCCGCCCCGCATTTTACTAATTGGTGATTCATTTGATTTAATAAGCTCTGGAAAATTCCTTCTACTATCCCACTTGACTTTGATTCTAATTTAAAATTTTTTATTTTTAATGAGTCTTTATTTTTAATGGATTTTTCAGTGGAGAGGTATCAGGTCAAGGGTCATCACATTTTTTCTGCAAAGATCCAGATAGTCTCTGTTGTAACTACAATCGGCCCTTGGTAGCCACAGGTTCTGCATCTGCCGATTCAACCAACTGCTGGTCAAAAATATCGGAGAAAACAAAAAACAATAAAAAAAGTAACAATACAAAAATAAAAAATAACACAAATGAAAAACAATACAGTATAACAGCTATATATACAGCATTTACATTGTCTTAGGTATTATAACTAATCTAGAGATGATTTAAAGTATATGAGAGGCCTGGCCAGTTAGCTCAGTTGGTTAGAGCACAGTGTTACAACACCATGGTTAAGGGTTCAGATCCCTGTACTGGCCAGGCGAGTCCTCCCAACCCCCACCAAAAAACCCCCAAAAACTACATAAAGTATATGAGAGGATATGCCTAAATTATATGCAAATACTACAACATTTTGTATCAGGGACTTGGGCATCTGTGGATGTCCTGGAACCAATCCCCTGCAGATACCGGGGGATACTGCACTCAACTTCACGGTTGTAATGGGAAAGCAGTCACTATGATAAATGAGTGACATGGCTGTGTTGTCATAAAACTTTATTTATGGACATTGGAATTTGAATTTCATATAATTTTCATGTGTCATAAAATATCATTATTCTTTGTTTTTTTCAACCACTTGAAAATATAAAAACCATTCTTACTCGGGCCGGCCCGGTGGCGCACTGGATAGTGCGCCGCTTGGGAAGCGCGGCAGCGCTCCCGCCCGAGGGTTCGGATCCAATGTACAGACCGGTTCCCGCTCACTGGCTGAGCGAGGCGCGGGAGCAATGCCGAGGGTTGCGATCCCGTTGCCGGTCCCCGGTCCGGTACGGGGGCAACACTGAGGGTTGCGATCCGTTGCCGGACACGGAAAAAGACAAAAAAAAAAAACCATTCTTAGCTCAAGGCCAGATTTGGGCTGTGGCCATAGTTTGCAGACTCCTTCTTTAGGCTTCTACAGTATTTCTTCCATAGTTTAAAAAAGAAAAGTCTGTTAAGTAAGTCTTTGCAAGAATTACTGTATATTGCGGTCACCCCCTGCTGTTCTTGGTGTGGATTTTTGCTTTTCATGTTGGGTTTGCTTCAGCTGCTTCCAGAGGTGTCCATAGGTTCCAAGTCAGGAGCAGAAGAACCAGGGTCATTCCCAGGATTTGGGGCAGTGCCCCCTTGTTCTAGGGCCTGGGGACATTTGTCTGTTTGGCTGACTGTGTCATTCAGCCCCATGGAGCAGAAAACAGGGCAATGGGTCTCAGTGCCCTGGTTTCTAGTGAGTCTGACATACCAATAGGAAGCTGGAATTACAGGGGCCGATGCAGAAATTAAATCATCCTTAAAAACACAGGCTACTATTAACTATGCAAAATAAATAAACTGCATGCTTCACAAGGGCCAGTATTTTCCTTTGGGGAAAAAAGTGGAGTGCATGGGAAGAATTCTCCAGCAGATGAGTTTGCAGTCCCAGAACACCAAATGCCCTTAGGTTCATGAAACTTCTGATTAGACTTGGCTACAAGAGTGGACTCTTCAATGCTCTTGTTGGCTGGGCTGGGTCACCTGCCCTCATGCCAATGTTTTGGAACTTCAGGCCATGTTAAGAAAGATAAGCCCATGTTCCGAAGCACCCCTGAGGATCTATCTGACACAGGCAGAAAATAGAACCCAGAAAGAAGATGTCCCTCGGGAGCAAAACGAAGTGACTTCTTATTCTCACAACAAACACTGACTGAGCATGAGACTGCAAGTGTTGTCAGTCAAGACCTGCCTGTGTCATGCAGTGCTGTGGCCCCAGGACCTGGCAGCAGGAGATGCTCACATGGCACTTGCTAAAGAAGGGGCACTTGCTCTGTGGGGTGCTGTGCGGGCCCCTCACAGGCATCCCAGTGAGTGCTTATGGCAGTCCTTTGAAGTAGGTATCACCACTATCCTCATCATTGTCATCAATATCAGGTTTCCCAGGAATCTGGGAGGTCAGCTGCCCGAGACCCAAGGTCGCAGAGCCAGTATGAGGCGTGGCCAGACTGCAAAGGCAACACTCAGCTGCTCTTCACTGCCTGTATTTCACCCTGGACCATAAAACATTTCCAGACCTTCTGCCTGAGATGAGGGTTACAGGTCCGGGTGTGGATGGGGCAGTAGCAGGGCTCACACCCAGCAGCTGTGTGACCAAGTCACTTCTCTCAGCCTTTAAGTTCTCCATCCCCAAATCTCTCGGTGACCCCTGAGCACCCTTCCTACACTGACATTTTATTTTAAGTGGTTCACTGGGCCTGTGTCCCCTGGCTCTGGAGCCTGGAGGGGTCAGTGGAGGACAGCAGGAGGTCACTAGCCCAGGCCTGGTGAGAGACAGGAGGCCCTGGCATCCCAGCCAAGGCGCTGCACTCCCAGCCCTGCCTCCATCCTTCCCCACCCCTCTCGGACCCCTGCTGCCTTCCTCCTTAAGAGACAAGGGTAGGGTGAATTCTCTGGAATAACTGGACAAAGGACATTTAAATCAACTGACAAACGGTGCAGTTGTGCATCTCGGCCCTGAGACTCTCATGCAAAGACAGTGAATTGAAAATCACATAAATAAGCACGCCCCTGAGGTGGGCACACAGCCTAGACGAGATGTGTCATCACCCCACAGACCCCTGTAATCTAAGCGAGACACACAGACAGGAAAACAAACACACCAGCGCTGTTTTCCTCAGGCCACTTGGCTTTCTGGTTCTTCTAGATCAATCAGTCTCTCTTTCTCTAGCTTCCTACCTCCTGTTTTCCCAGGCAGTGACTTACAGGCAGTGGGGTGGGAGGTAAGGAAGAAATTTTAGGGGCGGCAGAAAACTTGTTAAACCCGGAAACTAAAATGGGTCATTTGAAAAGGACCCTTGGAAAAGTATTGCCTCCTGACGAGAGAAAAGGAAAACCAGAGGGTCCTGGAGTCTGTCGCAGTCATTTTGTAGGTAGATGGAGGCCCCAGGACGGAAGGGGCTTGCTGAATCACTCCTTGCTGTGCCTCGTCCTGTGGGACCACACCCTTCAGCCCCACGACCCAGTCATGGCTGGAGCGAAGGGAAAGCTGAGTCAGGGACTTAGGGGTGCAGACCAGGCTCGGGCCGGACCGGGACCCACGGGACCGGCACCGGTGGGGTGTTTCAGGGCCGGGCCGCAGCCCTCGCTAGGGGGCGACAGACGCCCGGCCGACGCGGCCGAGGACAGACCCCGGCTCCGCCCGCGTGACTCAGCGGGACCACGGCTGGCTGGCTTGCCGGCTCCACTCCGGAGAAACGATGATCGCCCTTCCCCACCTCGGGTTAAAAACCCAACTGGAACTAGATGATAGGGATGATCGCACCGCTTTGTGAATATACCGAACACACTTTACTGTAGCTTTAACAGGGCGACTTACATGGCATATGAATTATATCCCAATAAAGCTATTCTTACAGTGACTCCAGGGCCATATCTGATCCTTCTGAATCACATGCCAATTTCATGTCTTCTTTACAGAGTATCAGTCTCTGGGCCATGAAGATCATCAGCAATGCAGCATTTCTTTTTCTTTTTGTATTTTTTTTTATAGAGTTTTAAATTTATTTTTCATTCTTTAAAATCTTAATTTATTTTTAATTGTGCGTATTTGTGGGGTACAGTGTGTTGTTTCAGTACATGCACATATTGTGCAATGATTCACTTAGCATAGACAGTGTATCCATCACCTAAGCATTTATCTTTTCTTTGTTGTGATTATAGTCAAGATCCTCTTTTCTAGCTATTTAGAAATATACCATAGAATATTATCTGCTATAGTCAGTCTAGAGCATCAGAACGTATTCTTCCTTTCTACCTGTTACTGTGTATCCTGTACCCATCCATCCACCTCTTCCCTTTCCCACTGTCCTTTCTGTTCCTGGCCTCTGGTGACCATTATTCTACTCTCTACATCTATGAGAACCTCTTTTTAAAAAAATTATTTTTAAAAACCAAAAATCCCTAAGTGTATCTCTCACTGATAACTGGAGATCAAGTAGAGATAAACCTAGAATCAAAAATAACCTTAAAATGAGCTTTGTTCTCAAAGTTTATTTTGGCTTCTGCATCCCACCTTTCCTCTGCTCTGGGCACTTTTTCTGCACACCAGGAGTGAGCCAGTGCATTTAGATGGGATTCCTTATAATAACAGAACCATGTTTCAAACATTTCCAGGAATTGACTCATTTAGTCCACACAACAGCCTATTATTACACCCACGTTTACAGGTAAGGAAACTGAGGCACAGCAAGGTTGAGTAAGTTACCCAGGGTCACACAGTAAGTATGTAATGGAGCCAGGGTTCAAAACCCAGGCAGCCTGGCACCAGCAGCTGACCTGTTAAGCCAATTGATAACGGTGATTAAATCAAGCAGTGACTGATAACAGTTAAGGAGTATAAGGGCGTTGGCTCAACCAAACTAAAGCTCTTGTTTCCTTTGAGGAGGTTCTATTCTCTAATGCTTATAGGCCAACAGTTTTACTTTAAGATACAAAGATTAGTGAAAGGGCAGGCACCCTAGTCTCCCGGGCCTAGCAGTCTGGAGCCCAAGGTCTTTAGGAAATCCCTCCGGAAGGAGGACAGCAACTCAAAGGGTCTCAACACCCTCTTGAGAGTGGATCTTGAGACGGTCTTCTGTGACAGTCCCCTACTGTGTGTCTGTATTCCCCCTCTTCTCTCCCGACCCCCACAAGTGGCACCCAGCATGGAGGTAGGCACAGGGAGGTGCCGAGTAAGACTGGCTGGAGGGAACAAGGCATCACAAACCTCAGTTTGAGCTCGTGGTCACATCACAGCTTACCATGGAATGTTCCAGAACCAACTCGGAATAATAATAATAGTAATAACAGAAGACCCAGACTTTAAGCAGAACTGCCAGATTAAATATTGAGGAGATAAGGAGCACACCAAGAGGAAAGGCTTATGCTGGGGAGAAGAAACTGGAACGATTCTGGGCCCCAATCCAGACAGAACAATCAGTGATTGTACGGAGTCTTGAATGAAGGCCGCTCAGGGGGGGAGGTCGTGCTGCTGTTTGTACATGAATGTGTCACGGCTGATGTCAGCCGACTAATGTCCACCATCGTAAGAAAATCCACAGATTGTGTCTGACAGGACAATTCTGGTTTTAAGATAAGGCTCCTGTTTTTTTGTTTGTTTGAATTAAAAGCTTCTCTCTTCCTTCATAATCACTGGTACAGCCAAATAGTGTTGGCAAATTCTGTCATGCTTGGATGGCCTTTGTTTTCAGAACTAGTGTAGTTTTTCCTCTAACCCCTTTTTTTTTTTTTTTTTTTTTTTTTTTTTTAAAAAGATGACCGGTAAGGGGATCTTAGCCCTTGGCTTGATCCCTTAGCACCACGCTCACCCAGTGAGCTAACCGGCCATCCTTATATAGGATCCGAACCCGTGGCCCTGGTGTTATCAGCACCGCACTCTCCCGAGTGAGCCACGGGCCAGCCCTATGAGTTTTTGATCAGAGAGGACAGCAGCTGTTGTGTGAGACCCCCCGGTGGTGGTCGAGGTGGGCTGTTGGGGCTTCTGTCCAGCTCAGGGGCCACCAATGTCCCAGGTCACCACTTCAATTCTACCTGAAATGAATCACCTGAATTCAGATCCCCAAATGGGTAAGGAGTTTCCTCTGAGCTCAAAGCTAAGAAAGCCAGAGCAAAAAATTGCTTTTCTTGGGCAAAACCACACTTAACTCTTTAAGAGAGTGGGGTAGAGAGAATGTATGGGTTTTTTTTTTTGTCTTTTGTCTTTTTCCGTGTCCGGCAACGGATCGCAACCCTCAGTGTTGCCCCCGTACCGGACCAGGGACCGGCAATGGGATCGCAACCCTCGGTGTTGCCCCCACTCCTCGCTCAGCCAGTGAGCGGGAACCGGTCTGTACATGGGATCCGAACCCTCTGGCGGGAGCGCCGCCGCGCTTCCCAAGCAGCGCACTTATCCAGTGCGCCACCGGGCCGGCCCGAGAATGTATGGTTTTATAAAAGTGACTCATCGTCGTTATTAAAAAGTCAAATACAAAAATGTAAAAGAAGAAAGCAGACTAACCACTGTTAACATTTTAGGGAACATCCTTGCAGACATCTCTCCTATGCACACATATGATTTTTCCTAAATTAGACCATATTACACCAGCTATTCTGTAGCCTACTTTATTCACTTAACAATATGCTGGTATTAAAAAGCTTTGTCTTGGGCCGGCCCATGGCTCACTTGGGAGAGTGCGGTGCTGATAACACCACGTTAAGGGTTTGGATCCCTACATAGGGATGGCCGGTTTGCTCACTGGCTGAGCGTGGTGCTGACAACACCAAATCAAGGGTTAAGATCCCCTTACCGGTCATCTTTAAAAAAAAAAAAAAAAAGCTTTGTCTTAATTTCTGGTTGATCTCCAATAGGTATACAATGTGTCTAGAGTTATTGTTAGGGGGGTGGGCTTCTGCCTTCCCGCTGTAACAGGCAGCAAATGGTCCCTAAACTAACTCAACATTACACTTAAATGCGTTAGGGGTGCAACTTTTAATGTCCCCTTTTCTTAGCCTGGCATACTCTTCCCTTAATAACAACAGTAAATATTTCTATAGCTGGGCACTGTTTACACGTTTTATCTCATTTAATCCTCACAGCCACCTATGTGAAGCAGGGAATGTTATTATCTTATTATCCTCATTTTATGCACCAACACTCAGCTGCCCAGGCTGAGGGAGGACACACGTGGCTTTGAGACTGCTGCAGTCCTGGCCTTCATTTTGACACTGGGTGGGTCTTCAAAGACCTCCACCAACAAATGAATCATGAAGCCCCACTTGAAGCCCTAGTGTAGGAAAAGCCCCTCCAACCACACCTTTGTGAGTTGCACGGGGCATTTTAGCTCCATTTTGCAGTGGGGGAAACTGAGGCATGGAGCGGTTGAAGGACCTCAAGTGGACTCAGAGATCAAGGCAGAGCTGGAGACAGAATCTGGCATGTGGTGATTTTCTGGAAAGTTCAGAATGGGAAGTCTGTTGGGAGTGAGAGCCGGAACTGACTGTGGGTTGACGGGAACGATGTTACGGACGTGAAGACAAGGCCATTCTCTGATAATGAATGGGCCTCATCACAGCCAGGCTCCTGCTTCAGCCACGCCTCGAGGTACTGAGAAGCCTCTCAGAGGCATCCTTGGGCCACTTGCCAAAGAGCATTATGGATTCTTGGAAGCACCTGCTCCTCCATTAGCCACTACAGGGACTGATTAATACTCTAAGGCTGTCTCTTTCTGAAGGCACTTTGTGAACACTGCACAGACTCGTCCTCATAGTGGGGGGCGTGGGTGGCACCCTCCACCCTGCACTTCCATCTGGGGCTCTCCCACGAAGGTGGGCCTCATGATCTGAAGACACCATCTTTGTACCTCTCCCCCAGGTACACTCAGAGGCCACTCAACCCCAGCTCCTTTCCTGGAACGCATTAAGTCCAGCCTTGGTAGTTGAATGAATGGCTGAACTCCCTGAACCTTTTGCTTCTGAGGTGCAGGCACTGGCTCCAAGTCTTCCTGAGGGCTCTGCTCGTGGCTCAGATCTCTCCATGGATTTGGGTGGAAACGACACCTGGAGTGGACTCGAGAGCGCTGGATTCAAGGTTTAGTGGGAACCACTCGCTGGCTGGATGATGCTGGGCCAGTCACTTGAACTCCCTGAACTGCAGGTTGTTCATTTGTAACATGGGGATGGTGACACACCTGTCTCAGGATGGCTGTGAGTGAGGCCCATTCATCATCAGAGAAATGCATGCGAAAGACAGCATGTTAGCAAACTGTGACGTTCTAGATCGATGAGCTACTGTCATCATAACAGGAGTGATGAGGAAGGAGAAGACTTCTAGGGATGGAGGCTCAACCTGAGGGAAAAATTAGGGGCCAACACGAGAGCCTTTGTCTGCACCTTCTGCCCCAATGGAGGGGGAGTGACAGCAGGAAGAGGCAAGAGGCAGTGTTGGGTCACCCTAGAAAGGAGGACCGAGGGGCATTTCTGGGAAGGTCTCAGAGGTGGTGGACTGAACGGAAACTTCAGAAGAAGAACCAGGGCGACTTTGCTCCTCATTTCTTCAAGTGCCAGAGCTGACTGAGTGACAGACTAGCACAGAGAAGACAAGGAAGGAGATTTGGGGAGGCAGAGGGCCTGGAACTTTCTGCACCAAAGTCTCAGCTTGCTGGGCACATGCCCAGGAGCAGTGGGGGAGGCAGGAGTTTGAAAAGCCACAGGGAATGGTCAGAAATGGGCTCTTTTTGCCATGACATTTCATTAGATGGGGACGACGAGGAAGGCAGGGAAGGAAGAGGAGAATTAGGAGGGGAAGGTGGTGGTTTTTCAGATGTTTTCATTTCTATTTTTTGAGCCCGAGGACAAACTCTGAAAGGTGCGGGGGAGAAGAGGATGGCCAAGTCTGTCACTAATCAGCAGTTGTCCGCCAGTAATGAATGACCTGGACTCAGCGTGGTCTTGGAAGGATGGAAATGAACAGTGTCCTCTAAACACACGGAAGAAGAGCCACCCCGGGTTGAGCACACCTGCCCCTGAATTTGCTGTTTGACAGAGAGACTCAGACACTTCTGTGGCAGCATCAAGACCAGAGTGAAAGAGAGTGCAGGGCGGGGCACAGAGCACCCACCCTTCGCTTACAGGCTGTGTGACCTTGGTTGAGTCACTCCACCTCTCAGAGCCTCAGCTGTCTCTTCTGTTTATTATCATCTGTTAATTGAGCCTAACCTTTCTGTATCCTGATTGTCTCTGTAGACTCAACAGCTTCTCAGGGCGAGGAGCTCCACCCCATCCTGGATCCCAGTCCAGGGAGGGCTTTGACTTGTTTGCATTTTAATAACGGCCCACTCCCAGTCTGAGTTTGGAGAGGTGCCTGCAACTAGTTCTAGAATTGGAGCCCATCAAGGAAGAAAGGTCCAGAATCAAAAGAAAGATTGTGAGAATTGGCAGCCCTCTCTAAGGGCTCTTGTTTGAAAGTACCCATGACACGTGGTACTCCCTTGGCCCTCCCAATACAGCCAAGCAGGGCAGATGGCAGACCTTGTGAGATCATCCCCTAGTCCCGTGACACCCTGGGGACAGGGCCAAAACTGTATCCTGGTTCACCCTGTGTGAAGCTAACCCTCTGTAAGGAGGAGGAGGGAGAAATGTACACACTGGCCTAGAGAGGTCCACAGTAATAGAAATGTGCATGCACAGAATTTCTATAGAGAAGAAAATAATACACATAAGCGTGTGTGCAGACGAAAAATCCTGAAGGATATATACACTGGCAGAGGTTTGCTCTGGGAAGGGAAGTGCAATTAGGGAGACTTTCTCTTGTGTCTACATTTTTGTCTCATTATACTGCTTTATAAACACGAATTGTGTTTACAAGCAGATGAAAACAATAAATACAGTCCCATTTTGGCAAAACAAAACATTCTTGCAACAGAGTCATATACCACTGAGGGTTTGTCCCACAGTGCACTGTGGGTCTGGATCAATTAAAATGAACACATCAGAAATTTGGGTCAGGAAGAGACAAGAAAACAAAGCCAGGGGCACACATTTGGGCCTGGGCCAGAAGAAGAACACTTTCAGAAACAGCAGCCTCTGTTCAATGCAAAATATCCATCGTCCAGCAGAAAGGCCAAAGCACGGCCTGGACAATATTTATGTCCAGAAACAGAAATTATAGTCAGATACCTAGAAGGAAGAGAGGGAGAACAAGCAGATGAAAGAGAAAAGGCTGGTGAGAAAGAAGCACAAAGCACCTAGACGCACAATAGAAAATGAAATTCTACTTGGAAAATGACAAAACACTACACCCCAGGGGTGGAAGCTGGTGGCAGGGGTGGTCTGAACCCCTGACAGTCTTTAAGAGGGAGACCCAGGAAACCAGAAGCGTGAGTTGGTGTTTTAAGAGAGGTGTCTGAGAGGCTTCTAGGTCTTCCAAATGTCTCAGGAATTAATATCAGATTCATAAAGGCTGATAACACCAAGGTCAACAGTTAGGATCCCCATACTGGCCAGCTGCCCCCAAAAAAATTTATAAAGGAAGACTAAAACCACTGAATTGCAACTTTACGTGGGGGAACTTTATGGTATATGAATTATCATCTCAATAAAAATGATTTTAAAAGTTGCAAAGAAGGCTCAAAATTAAATTTATTTTCTTTCGGTAAATCTAAAAATAGAGATGGCCTTCAGTTTTCCCGTGGGCAGGAGTTCGGCCTCCCAGCTGGCCTGCAGAGACCGGCGTGGTCAGGCCTCAGCTTCCCAGGGCTCCTGTCTTCCAGCAGGAGTCCTCCAGCCAGAACGAGGGAAAGCAATTTGCCCCAGGAACGGCTTGTACGCAGATCTCCCTCCTGCTTGCTGAGCTGGCTTTGGCTCAGACCTAACCGCTGGGCCAAGTTTGTGTGTGTTAAAACAAACCATGAAGGTGGCTTTCCATGGTCTGTACAATCTCAGAAGATTTTGCTGAGGACATGAGTCCCAGGGTGGGAAGACAGAGGCCCTGGCCTCTGTTGAATGGGGGGGCTGTGGTCCAACAGAGAGCTGAGGGGTGCCAGGAAAAATGTGGAGCCAGAGCGTACCTCCCCAGGTGGACTGGCCAGCGGGGGGGCAGGGTGGGGATTGGGGGGTGCCTCTGCTGGGAGGTACACACGGCATGTCCTGGGTTAACCCTAAGACAGTTGGACCCACACTGTGGAAAGAGGGAAACTGAGCACAAGCAGGCAGGCTGCTGGCAAGTTTCAGGCGGGCCCTTCCACGCGACGGGCCCAGGCAGGGCTCACCATCCCGTCCTCAGGTGTGCAGGGGACGCCCATGGAGACACGCCAGGTACCTCGGGGAATGAAAACACCACAACAACAGCACTTCCCAGGAATTCACCACACATTTCCCGGCCCACCTCTGTGGGATCAGGCTGGAAAGTCCCGAGACACGGGCAGAAATCATGTCACCATCCTGTCCTCCCTCTTCCCTCCATTGGACACTTGGGCCGGTCTTTACTGTCACTGTCACAGCACACTCCAATCTACCCACTGGTCTCCTCACTAGACTGTCAGCTTCTTGAGGGAGGAGACTCCTGTACCGCATCTGCACTTCCAAATGGGGAGGAGGAAAATTACTTGATTCCTCCAAACTCACAATCGATGAGCAAAATGTGACGAAGTCACTGAGGACACCTCTGTCCACGGAAGGACAGTAAGAGCACCAGGGTCTGTAACGTGTTCAGAGGGAGCATGTTATGTCAAGAGTGACCCCTGCCCATGCAGGCCTTGCAGGAAATCCAGGGTTCTCCTCAGACTGGCCCAAGGGACATTTGTGGAGTGGGTGAGCATGCTCTGTGACGTGGTCGTAGGTTCAGGATGAAGTCACATCACATGATTGTCCATTAAGGACCTACCACCCACACTTCAATTCCTCAGTTCAAGAGAAAGAGCAGAGTAATTAGAAATCTCCATGCAGCAGATTACAATTAAAGAGCCCTGTAATTTCCTTTTCTTTCTTGTGGCTTATCATTTGGACATTATTTTCCAGGGAGCTGTGAAATGGAGACTTATAAGCAACACCCAAGGGATGAAGAACATCTAAACACCTCAAGCCAGTGATTTAAAGGCTTGTTCTAGGAGAAAAAAACGTAAAATGCGATTAGATGCTGCAAGAGAGCTGTGACAGGAGCCGTGTAGGAAAATCTGATGAGACATTACGTGCAATGTGACCAAGCATTTTACCACACACAATCCTAGCTGTTTTTTTCCTAATTTAGATGCTTAGCCCACCTCTTCCAGATTTTGTTTGTAAAGATTAATTATTAAATCTTCTATTAAGTAAAAATATGCATTTGCATTTAATGTGGCAGACAGAATAATGGCTTCTCAAAGATGGCCAGGACCTAATCCCCAGAACCTGTGAATATGTTATTTCACATTAATATTTTTTATTATTAATAATTATGAATTATTATTCATATGAATATGAATCAATAAATATGAATAATTATGAATTAAGGCTGAAGGTAGAATTAAGGTTGCCAATCTGACTTTATGAGATAGATCATCTTGGATTACTGGGGTGAGCCCGATGTAGTCACAAGGGTCCTTACACATGGAAGAGGAGGTAGGAGATCTGGTGTCAGAGTGATAAGTGAGAAAGACTCATCCTGTCACAGCAGGCTTTGAAGATGGAAGGGGCCGTGAGCCAAGGGATGCTCGTGGGAAAGGAGCTGGAAGAGGCAAGAAAGTGGATTCTCCCCCAGACCCTCCCGAAAGGAATGTAGCTCTGTTAACACCTTGATTTTAGCCCAGTGAGACCTGTGGTGGACTCCTGACCTCCAGAACTGTAAGACAATACGTTATCTTATCCAGCAAGGTAGGTATTGACAGCACCATTTTGCAGCTGATGGCTCTGCAAATTTCCAAGAGCTTAGGGCACCCTTCTAAGGCCTTGGCTGGTAAAGTCCAGAGCCAGGATCTGAGCCAGGTTTGTTTGCCCCCAGGGTGCTTTCCGTTACACCACAGAGCCTTCGTTTCCTTACGTTCAAGCCAAAAGGTACAAAAAGCCCTCAGGGCCTGCTCTGTCTGGTTGTGCACACAGAGGGCATAATGACAGCCACCTCCTCTCCCCACACCCTGCTGGGCCCTCCCCACCCTTCTCTCCCATATCAGTACCCACCAGCTTCCCGAAGGGAGCAGGGTTGGAGACCAGCACGGAGGTGGCAAGGGGGCTTCTCCCTTCACAGCTCTGGCCTTTCATAGCCCCATCTCTGTGCAGTGTAGCACCAGGCACAGAGACATGCAGTGTCTGCTGGGCTGTGCTAGAGGGAGGAAGTAAGTCAGGTGGAGTTTGATCCCTCAAATGTGCACCACGCCGATGACAGCTAACCAAGGAGCTATTGCCTCCTTGTACATATTTGCAGACAGGAGTGGGTGCAGGATGGGGAGAGGGAGAGCTCCTTTTCCACTCTGAACCATGAATTAGATGGAAGAACTGACCTCTTGCAGGTGGGGAGAGTGGAATGGGAACCACCCCTCTGGACTTCTCACACTGCCCCAGGCATGCCCACTGTGTATACTCAGGTGGCACATGTGGTCTCAGCCTCCTGCGTGCTCAGGAGCACACCTGGGATTGGCCTGGAACCAGAGAAGGCTTTGGGAGATGTCCAGATGTGGGTAGTTAATCATGCAACGGGGGAAGGGCCTTCTCCCACTCAAAGGATAAAATCCAGTTAATTAAGAGCAATGCTTTGTGCTTAAAAGGCACAAATTCAGACCCATCCATTAGACTCTTCAGTTAAGATCACTTAAAATCAAAGCTGCCAAGCTGGGGCTATAGGAAGCATCTATTATTAACAGAGGGAGAAAAGTGGACTCCTAAGTGATAGCCTCACCAATTGCAGCACACATGGAGGTGAATCTGGGAGCTGATTGAGACACATCAGCTGTGTAATGCAGTGTACAGCAGCTTTCCATGCACACAATGCATGACCAATGCAGTGCTTAGGGGCCATGTGTAGTGTGCCCAGGCATGTGCATGTATGCCCTCCAATCCCAAAGGCAGTCCTAGGACACCTGTGGGCAGGAGGGTGGGTCAGGCTAGGAGAGGCTGATATACACAGGATTGGAGCAGCTCTGGTGAGCAGCTGGAGAGACCTTGGGGACCAGGGCAGTGAGTCGATTATGAGCACATACCAACTCCCACCAGGGACCCAGAAAAAGCAGCAGATGTGGCCCCTGCCCTTGGATAGATATATTCAGTCTGGCCAGGGAGACATGTATGCAAATACTGAATGACGCAGGGATAACTTCATAGCATAGTAACCCCATGGTCAACTCGGTTTAGGAAATGCTGCTCCCCATGTGCAGGGCTCCAAGCTGGGCAAAGGGATGTGCTCCCCGCCCTCTGGAAGCTGGTTTGGGAGGGGAGACATGGAGATAAACACAGTCCAAGGCCACAGATCAGCAGAGAGAAAGCAGACTGGCTTGAGCCCCAGGTGTTTGTGATTCTGTGAGCCAGGTATGGAACAGGTGTTAGAGACAAAGTTGTAGGAGCTGAGAGGAGACAGGGGGCAAGAAGGCTCTGGGGAGAAGTGAACTTGAGCTAAGACTCGAAGGGCGGGCAGGCCTAGAGGAACAAAACTCCCTCCTCTGGGCTGGAGATAGGTGATGATAGGACCATCATCAGGCACAGGGGACATCACCGGGCACAGGGATGCCATCAGTCAAAGGGGTGATGGTTGAGAGACAAAACACTTTGGAGGAGCCCAGATCAGAGAGACGGAAGCCAGGAGCTGGCTAAAAGCCCTGAGCCGGCATCGGGGGAAGAGCTCCCCGAGGAACCACAGTGACCATAAACTCCGTGTGTGCGGGTCCTGTTTGCTGGAAATTAACAAAGGATGAGGAACACGCATCCTGAAGTTTTGGCTCTGGGGCCGGTGGTGAAGCTGTAAATACCCGCAGAGTTCAAATTCTTGTGCCGCCTCCGAGTTCTGAGGGGGTAGGGATGGTCAGTAAACTGACCCCGGCTGGTGCCCACCTCTGGATCGCCTTTTCAGGGTGATCCTTGGACCAGGAGTAGTGGCAGGTTACATAATTAAGCTGCAAAGAGGCCCTGGCCAGAACTTTCTCCTTAGAAAATGTTGTAGCAGCACAAAGCCTTGTGAGAGGAATGAGGGGCTGGGGAGGGGAGGAAGGAAAGGGGAGAGTTGGGGCAGGGGTTGAGGGATGAGAGAGCATCCCAGCGCTGGCAGGGGTGGGGTGGTCCCAGACTCTCCCGAGGGAGTAGAAAGACCTCTTTGGAGGGACAATTCTCAGCAGAACCCACCACAGTGGATTTTTATTTTTTTTAAAGATGACTGGTAAGGGGATCTTAACCCTTGACTTGGTGTTGTCTGCACCATGCTTTCCCAAGTGAACCACAGGTCAGCCCCCACAGTGGATTTTTAAATTCTGGTGAGGGCCTCTTGGATACAGCAACCCTCCCCAGAGAGGTCTGCCCTGGAAGGCTGGGACTGCAGGCAATTACCTCCCCAGTCACTCTTGCATCTTTCCAGCCAGAGAAAAGCAAAAACATGCATAATTATCTAAACAGAAGTGCTTCCTTTGCTTTTCCCAATTATTAACCCATGGTTGTTAAACTCAGTAGGATCAGAGGTCCTTCTAAGAAGGGAAAAACTCAAAAATGCCTTAGGTCCAAGGTCCACCTTCTGTCTGGTAAGGAAAAGATGGTTCCACTTTGTATGCAAGGTAACAGAGAGGCTAAGCAAGTTGTGCAAAGTCACCCAGCTAGTCACAGTAAAGGAAGACAAGATGTTAGCTTTTGCCTCCTAGAGCAGAGCTCCTTTGGCTGTCCCACAGTCTCGGAGAGCAGGTTTCAATTTTCCAAGAAGTGATGACTTTACATCTACCTGGTTATGTGCTTAAGTCCACCTGCCTGTGTGCTGACTGCAGTTAGAGAACTAGCCAGTGGCCACCAGCAAGCAAAAGTCTAGTGACCAAGGAGCTAGCGGCACATACATTCTCAACCAAGTGGCTAAACAGCACCTGAAATAAGCTCAAAATTCTGAACTGTTAAGAACTTACTCTCAAAACAAATGTGCATGGCTGACTCCACATATGTTGGGGCCGACTGTATAACTGGAAGTTCTCCAAATAAGATCCATGGAGAAAACAAGGTTTACTAAAGGATAACTTTTTAAAAATGCTAATTTGAATCTTACATATGTATTATTAACACTCAAAGGGATCATGCCAATTCTTTATAACTTAGACAAGGAAAATATTTTTCAGGGAAGAGTATAGACATGCATCACTAACTTGTAGGCAACTTTTGCAAATGTCTCACTTATTAGTAACTGAACAATGATTTACATATCATTATATCAGGTTGTGAGACCAAAGGATCAAAACTCAAGTAGATATAAAAACTATTTAATAAATACTTGTGCTTCCTTTTTTGTACTATAATACTGTATTTAATTTTCATTTTAAAAAGTCCCGGTGTAATGATATGTACAGAGTTCAATAAAATAAACATTATCTGCATTTCGTTTCTGGCCATTATTACAATGATTTTATTTCATGATTATTTCTGAATATAATTTTGTCATACAGAAAAGGAGACTGTTCAAATGCCAGCTCTGGGTATGCAATGGCTTGATATACCACTGTTCCTTCAATAATCAGCCAGTCTCAATCATCACGGATTTGCAAGAGAATGGTGAATTTTCCCCAGACCATCAATCTCCCTGTTAATAATGCCATTGCTCCTTTCTCCAAACACCACCTCGCACAGCAGCCACAGTGACAGTGAATTCTAGAATGGAAAGTTCAACATATGAAGGTTCTCGATGACTTCTCAGGGCCAGGATGTGAAATCTGAGCAGAGCCTGCAGAGGGGGGTGCTCCTGGCGTGCTCTGGCCCCTGCTCAGCCCCGGACACAGAGGCCAGCCCTCATAGCAGCTCAAGCATGGACCCGGCAGCCATGACCTACTTCCCAGTCTCCTGGCGGGGACCAGCAGCTGTGACGAAGCAAAATTAAGCAAATTTGGAGTGAGCCCAACCAGGCTAGAAAAACTTCTCAACGGTGTTCACCTTTTTCAGGGGCTGAGAGGCAGATGTCATGGATAGAAGAGTCTAATCTTGGAAACAAAAAAAATTAGCCAGTGGGGAGTAGAAAGAATAAAGGCTTTGGAACCAAACATTTAGGTTCAAATTCTGGTTCTATAATTTACTGGTTGTGTGACTCTGGGAAAATGACTTAAAAATTCTGTGTCTCAATTTCCTTATATAATGTGAGGATATAATCCCCCCTTTAAAGGCTGTCCTGACACGAAGCAAAACTATCTGTTCTCCAAGTGCCTGATATAATCTTAGTTCCCTCTCCTTTAGTTTTCAATAATGACATAAAATATGAGAGACAGAGCCATAACAAGTGAGGGAGGGGGGACCTTCTGTACCCCTCTTCAGAGCTGGCTTGGGGGTCAGGCCCAGAAACTTCTCTAAGAATGAAGAGTATGAAGGAATTAGCTTGCCAGAGGGTGGATACCGCAGAAGCTGGGCACCCACTATCAGCTACCCTGAGAGCCTGGGCTTCAGGGATCCCTTAACAGCAAACAATGGCCAGGTAATCCTGGCATTTTAAATAAACACATGCAAGTTGTGGGTAATGAAGAATAAATCATCAGAAATTTCTATACTTAGGAATTAGGGGACTGGATTGCAGGTCGGGAAGAGTAACAAGGAAAGAAGGAAGGTCTAAGCTGTAATAAAAAGTAATGAAGGTTTTGTTTCTGCTTGGAGGAGGGGCTAACATTTATTGAGCTCTTCCTGTATACCCCTACTAACTAGGATGAAAGCCTGGAGGTGATGGCCATTTTTACCATCACCTAGGGAGAGGCTACTCAGAGGAAATTAGAGCCACAAAAGGGTACATTCCAGGTTGCTGGTGACATCATTTGAGTGACTGGATTCTAGCGGTACCTGGATCCAGGAACCAGTCAATTATATTGTAAGGTATAACCAGTTTCACTGGGCTCTGTTACTTGCAATTGAAAGGCAAACACATAGTGACAGAACCCTGAAATCCTTTACTTCCCAAATGTGCCTCCCTCTCCAAGGGTAACATTTTCTTATCTGTATAATGGGTATAACCACACCCTCCCCAGGCATTAGGCCTGCCCCATGTAAGGTGCATACTAGAACTTAGTTGAAATGAAACATGAAATTCCACGAAATATGAAATTAACATATTGTTACCCAGGAAAATATCCTTACCATTCTATCTTTTGCAGGGGTTTGGGGAGATAAATTTTTCAAGAGTTTATTTATTCAGTCAAAAAAAAAAAAAGCTATTCAGTGTCAGGCACAATGCAGGTCAGTGGTTCTGGAGCTTGTGTATTAGAATTCCCTTTGGTGCTTTAAAAATATATCTGTTAACGCCTGGACTCACCAGGGATTTGGATTCAACTGGCCTGGGATGGAGTCTTGTGGCATGGCTCTAAAAGCTCCACAGGTGATTCCAATGTGTAGTAAAGTAGGTAACTGATGTGCAGGTGTCGGGACCATAGCGGTGAGTGACACAGACATGGTCCTTGCCCTTGTGAAGGCACAAGGAAAGGACAGCAAGTCATAGGGGTGTGAGATGGGGCACCTGTGCAGTCTGGGGTTGGAGAAAACTTCGCTGAGGAAGTGATGTTTATGCTGAGACCCAAAGGATGTGTACAAGTTAGCAAGGTGAGAGAGAGTGGGTAGGAAAGAGCTCTCCAAGCAGAGGAGACAGCATATGAAAAGATCCCCGGACTGGGCAATGGAGTACTCAAGGCACTAAAAGACCCATAGGCTGGAAAATGAGAGAGGCAGCGGGGCCAGATGTGTGAAGCCACTGGAATTTGGGACTTGTTTGTTAATGCAGCATAAACCTGGCCTTGCTGAGTCCTGGTTGGACTCCGGTGAGGAGGGTGGGCATGTTGGAAGGAAATGGAGGTTTCAAAGTGTCCATGATCCTTTAAAAGAATCCAGCTAGGAAAAGGAAAGAGGTAGGGTGGTTGACTGAAGGGGGCCTTTGCTATGTTTTGCTTTGTTTCAAAGAGGGGAATTGCTTAAGCCTTCTAAATGCTGACAGGGAGACGGTAGAGGAGGAGAGGATAGAAACAAGAGGAGGGAAAATATAAATGCTAAGCAAGGTTCCTGAGAAGGTTGAAGAGGAGGAGGGATGGAATCCGGGGCAAGGGTGGGGGAGGGCCTGGCCTTAGCGGAGTCTCCAGGAGAGCTGCCTGGAGGTGCACAGAGCAGTACTTTGGCCCTGAACAGCTAGTGCTGAATTAGTGCCTGAAACGCTGACTTGGGGCCTCCCACAACTCGGGTCAGCGGAGCTGAGCACCTCCACCCCTGGAGTCCGGACAGTTGCTTCCTCCGCCCTAGGACAACCCCACCCCAATAGCTACCCTCAACCCCAACAGTCAAAGACCACTGGCCCACAATGGAAAGCAAATTAAATTGCCAAATTACAGCGGTTATATTTCCAGCATTCCAGAAACGGGCTCGGGGGTAGACTGGTACTCCCTCCTCCCCTGGTTTTCTGTTCTGAAAAGTTTCAAACCTACAGAAAAGTGGCACAAATAGTACAATAAACACCATATACCCTTCACCTAGATTCACCAATTGTTAACTTGGCAACATTTGCACTCTGTATGTATACATATAATTATATATATACACACACATATGTATATGTATATATGTGGGTACTTCAAAAAGTTTATAAAAAAAACAGAATTAAAAGATAATATGAATCTTTCCATGCACTTTTTGAAGACCCCTTGTGTGTGTTTGTATATATATATATATATTTATTTATTTATTTATTTATTTATTTTCCTGAGCAATATATTAGCTGCAGACATCATGACACTTCACCCCTAAGAACTTTCTTGGGGGAAGTGATGCTTATGCTGCGACCTGAACAAGGAGAAGTTAGCAAGGTGACAGGTAGGGCGTAGGACAGTGCATCTCCAAGGAACAAGTCCACTCCCTGCAGAACCATCATTTCACTTGTACTCTGATGCTATTATAAGCCCATATTCCAGTTTCTCTAATTGTCTAATAGTGTTCTTTATAAATTTTTTCCCCTTAGATCCAGGATTTAGTCAAAGATTATATGTAGCTATGGCAGGTACTTTTAAAAAGTCTTTTCAACTCCAATTTTCAACTTTTTATCAAATATAGGAAAGTATAAAGAGGCAGAAGTACTTACTACCACCGGAGACATCACTGTTAATATTTTTGTATATTTCCTTTCTGCTTTTCCCTGTTCATTTTTAAACATAGTTAAGTTTATTTATTTATTTGTTTATTTATTTATTTATTCATTCATTTATATATATATAAAAAGATGACCGGTAAGGGGATCTTAACCCTTGACTTGGTGTTGTCAGCACCACGCTCTCCCAAGTGAGCCATGGGCCGGCTCTTAAACATAGTTAAGTTTATATTGAATATACAATGTGTACCATGCTCTTGTATTATGTCAGAAGTGTTTGCTTTTGGCATTTAAAATTCCACAGACATAATATTTTTTTTCTTTTTTTGTGACCGGTAAGGGGATCGCAACCCTTGGCTTGGTGTCGTCTGCACCGCACTTAGCCAGTGAGCGCACTGGTCATCCCTATATAGGATCCGAACCTGCGGCAGGAGCACCATTGCGCTCCAAAGCGCTGCACTCTCCTGAGTGAGCCACGGGGCCGGCCCATAGACATAATTTTCTGATGGCTATGTACAATTCCACGTTAACTATTTCCTAGAGGTTGGACATTTAGTCTGCTTCTGAGATTTCCTGTTATAAACACTTTGATGAACATCTTTGTATATAAATCTTTGTCATGTTACCAATTATTTTCTTAGGTCGCATTCTTAGAAGGGAAATTCTGCATCAAAGAGTAGCAACATTTTTAAGGCTCTCCATGCATACTGCCAAACTGCTTCCTGGTGATCTGTCCAAACTTTTACTCCCACTAGCACTGTATGGGAGCTGACTTGAGCAAAGGCTGTCTTTGAAAGGGGGATGGAGCCCTGGGGGGTGGGGAGAAACCATTGCAAATCACCTTTCACAGTGGAAACCCAGGACTGGGGGCATGGAAACCACGGCCTTTCAGGGCCTCCCATTCTGGCTGGCCCACAGTAGACACTCAAGAAATGGAGGCTGCATGAATAAACACATCCACAAACATATATTTCTGAATTCCTACCACATGTCAAACAGAACAGACAGGGAGAGAGAAGGAAAAAAAAAAAAAAAAAGCAGGGATCACAGGATGAAATGGGCCTATGGTGGGGGAGGGTCAGGAGTCAAAACTAGATTCATTCCATGCTCAATTTGTCAGGTTTCTTAGGACACTCTGACAACTGCTTAGGCTGATAGTCTATAGACCTCCTTCTGCCACAAGACAAGTCCCCACCTAATTCAGCTCCAAAGTCCAAGCAGCTAAGAAGATGCAGAAGGGAAGAGTCAGGTGTGTAAGTACCACCCCCCTAGCAATGCCCAGGAGCCAGCAGCCGTGTTACCTAAGGAAACAGCGGGGCCTCTCGCTGGCTAGTGGGGGCTGCTTCTCCATCAGAAGCTGGTTGACAGCGTGGGCTTCAGCTACGGAGATGAAAGGCAATTCCCTGTCTCAGTGGTTTGCAGTAGACATGCTGTCACTCTGCTGGGATGATTTCTCATAAGCAACTCCTGGTTGTCACCTGACTCCAGTGGACAGGAGCAGCCCTGTTGGCTGAGATGGGCTGAGCTGGCTGCAGGGCGGCTATGGGTACACACAGGTCTACACGTGCGATGGAAATTGATGCTGCAGGACCCGAGGGTCTCCAGGGGCTGCATGGTAGGGTGAGTGGGCATGACATCACAGTCATCTCAGGGGAAAAGCTGGGTCTGTGACGTCATGGAATTCCAAGGCCTTTCTTGCCCTGCTTTTGGCGCTGTTTTTTGTCTCAATTGCCTTCAATGAGCCAGTGATGGATGAACAGGCAAAGGAGAGTAGAAGCAGGAGACAGAAGCCCAACGCTCTCCAATATTTGGGAGTTGATAAGCACATCTCCATTGCCCATGACCCCTGCTCACGATGAACTGAGCAAAGGAGCCTTCTAGTGACAAGTGACTTAACACTCTCGTGGCTCTACACTATCTGAAGTGGGCCTGGGAGATTGCAGACTTTGAACACCTGCTGGGTGGTGGGGAGCCTGTGCCCTGGTTTCACTATCTTGGACTGGGGTGGGAGTGCTGCCTTCCTTCCCTTGGTGCAGATTCTCTGGGGCCTGTCTCACCTTGTGAAGCACAGATAGGGCTGGATTCCAAGGGAGACAGAGCATGGTTGCGAAATGCAAACTGAAGGGCTTGTGAAATGCACAAAGAATGCATTCAAGGATCTTTTAAATCAAATACTTACATAGCACTTTCCACATGCAAAGCTGTACCCTAAGCACCTTGCCAATCTTCATTCACTTCACAACTCTGTGAGGCAGGTATTATCATTGTTCCAGTCTTCCAGATGAGGAAACTCAGGCACAGGAGGTTGAGAGATTTGCCCAAGTGCATGCAGTTAGGACCTGGCAGAGCTGGGGTTTGAACCCAGGCTGCCTGGCTCTAGAGGGTGTGGAAGGAACCTCACTGCCATGGCGATGAAACTGCCGGACAAATGTCTAGTTTTTACCTCCCGGAGTTAAGAGCTGAATTCTATTTCCCTACCGGTTTGTATTTTTTCAAGAAGGGAGCTATTACTAAAGACTGAAGTGGGCAGGTCAAGGTCCCAGGTGAGGTGACAGGTGCTGAGTCGAGGAGCAGGTTCAGTCTCATCACATGCTGTATGGCAAGCCCATGAGGTGAGGAAGACTTTATGACCTTCTTCAGGAGGAACCCAGAAGCACACAGAGCCCTGTGGACTGGCTGGCTCTGGGCATTTGCCAGTGCCCACAAGTAAACCTGGGACAGCCAGACCACATCCTACCTGCCTTTTCCTGGGGTTGTCTCATGCCCTTGAATCAGGAGTAAACCCTACGGGTCCTCTGGGCTAAGCCAACCATTGAGGCGTCACTGTTGGCCCGGCTATGGCCAGACAGTATGGGGGCACTCTCTGCTCTATGAGCCTCCCCAAAACCTTATCCAGACCCTGCATCCCCTTGTTCTGCAAGTGGATCTAGTTATCTGATTCTCAAAGGCCCCCAGAGAGCAGGGGCTTTGTCTCATTCCTATCAGAATTCTTGGCATCTAGTGCATCCAGGAGGTAGAGAGAAGGGGACAGACTTAGCATTTATCAGGTGCCTGTTCCCGGCCAGGATTCCTGTACCTGACACCTTGCCTGACTTCATGACACCCCTTGGGGGGAGATACTACTGACCTCCATTTTATAGATAAGGACACAGGGGCTCTAAGGTTAAGGGAGTTGGCTCAAGGCCACCTGGCTAATGAGTGACAAATGTGGCAGGCGATGAGTCCTAACTCCAGAGTCCAGGCTCTGTCACTCGCCACAGGGCTCCCGGGAGACGCTGGTTTGGCCTTGGTCTCTCTGACTTGACCTTCACTGACTCCTTTGATTATTCTGATTGACCTGATTCCAATTTAGGATTTGGGACTGAGTTTAGTTAACTCCATTCTTTGTTTCTGGCCCCAGAGGTGTTTCCTGATGTTTCTGAGGACCTGCCCTAGCCTGGCCTGATTTCTTGGAGGGGGTCAGTCCCTTCTTTAGATAACGTTCTGTCCCATTCTCAGAGAAATACTCTGAGTTGTGACAGAAGACAACCAATCCTGGAGAGTGGAGACTTCCACCTGTTCTAGGCATCCTCTCCTTTAAGAAAATCTTAGTCAAGATGCCTCAAGGTTGGGGCCGGCCAGTGGCTCACTCGGGAGAGTGTGGTGCTGATAACACCAAGGCCACGGGTTCGGATCCCATATAGGGATGGCCGGTTAGCTCACTGGGTGAGCGTGGTGCTGACAACCCCAAGTCAAGGGTTAAAATCCCCTTACTGGTCATCTTAAAAAAAAAAAAAAAAGATGCCTCAAGGTAACATAATACCTCTACTGTACACAGGTAGAATGCAAAAGTGATGTGTGTGTGTGTGTGTGTGTGTCTCCCCTAGCCAGACTCTGAACTTCTCAGTGACTGGGACTGTGTGGTTCCCAGGTAGTCCAGTGGCTCATTCAATTAGACATGCTGGACTTTTTCAAACTTTAAAACTTGTTTGGATGCTTTGGTTGGGTATTTTGATAAACATCTCTAGTTAAAAGATGGCAACCAACAAGCATCAAGCTAAAACCATCCTCAAAGAGAAAAATACAAGGCCTTTGTAACAAGAGTCACACAGTGACAGTCAGCCCTTGTATAGAGGCAGATAGAGGTCTCAGGGAGAGTCAGTTGCAGAGGATCATAGGCTTAGCTTCTTTGAACCTTGCTAGGGGGAACCGTCTAGTTCCCTGTCCCTCCCTTCCAGCAGGACGGCACTCAGAACACCCCAAAGACTCACTTCTTTCCCCAAGGCCTCAGAATCCTTGCCTCAGGAAGTTCTTCCTGCTGTCTAGCTTGAATTCCTCCAGATAGAGTTTAAACCAAACAGCCCATGAACATATTACAGAATTCTAAAACTTCTAATTTAGTTACCAACACTTGAAACTAGGAATATTTAATGGGAGTACAATTTTGGATTTATCTTGAAAAGTCAGGATGATCTGGCCACACTGGGCTCACACTTCCATGAGACACTGTCATTGGCTAGGGGGCCTCACCAGTGCCACCCCGTATGGGGGCAGGGTGACATGGTGCTCCCTCCAGGGCTTGCTAGCCTGAGTGCGGCTGGTCAGGCAAGGCTGGGCCCCGGTTTTCTGGGCTCTCAGAGCCACTGGTGTGCATCAAGTATGCTAAGCAGCCCCCATGCTCTGACCCGGTCTGTCTTCTAGGCCAAGCTCGCACAGGGGCTGCCAAGGCATCGGGTCTGGGTGTGGAGAAGAGAATTCTGCAAGGGATGTTGATGGCCCATCCTGGAAGAAAAACTTCCCTTGGCACCAGGCTTCCACCGAGTGAGAAAGACCCTGAATTTACACCAAGATCTAAACAGAGAAGGACACAAGGGTTCTTGACTCAATTCTTTTAATTACAAATCCTAGTACCAGGACAACTGAAGTGAAATTATCCCTAAACTTTCATTTAAAGTGTGGGGAGAGGAGGAAGGAGTAAAAATCTTTTCAACCTGATATTTCACCCATTCACATTTATTCCTTATGAACTGTTAGTGACTTGTTCACCGTGCTGTATAACAGTTGTGCAAAGAGGCATTTCACCGTGCTGTATAACAGTTGTGCAAAGAGGCATACAGTTACCACATGCTGGCCTTTCTGATGTTCATTTCCAGTGTAATTATTACTAAGTATCTACAGTGCACCAGGTGCCAAGCAGCAGATGAGGGGTGGAGGCCCCGTGTTACTAGTCACTGTCAATGGAACCCCTCAGGTCTGCTGCCATCTTCTCTGGGCCCAGCAGCTGGATCGTGCAGAGGCACCTGCCCCACTGTCTCAGGAACTTCAGATGTGATCTCTGTGGGTGAAGGGGTGACTGAGGAGGGTGTGTCTGTAGGATTCCCAGGCACATAGAGGTGTTTGGAGGTGATGGGACCCACGCAGGCACCCCATACCCTGCCTGAGTGTTTCAGTCTGGCGTCCTCTGAAGAGAAGGGAAGGTCAAGGGGCAGTGCCGAGCCACAGGAAGTGGCCATAGTGTCGGAGCTGCGGGCAGAAGGTCTGCAGCTTGGCAGAGGAGACCACTTGAGGCAGCAATGCTCAGGCTGGAGTATCAAGGCTGGCGAGGAGGCCACCGCATTGCTAAGTGTGGCCCTCATGAGCTTAGGGGCTGTGCAAAGATTACCTAGACCCTCTGAGCCGCAGTTTCCCCAGGTGAAAAAATGGAGATAGTACCTGCAAACTCAATGGGGCATCAGGGTGACAAAATGAGATGAAGCAGGAACACATGTTAGCTATTAAATCCTCAGTCACTGCCAATTCCAGCCAGGCAGCTGGTCCACAGCACCGAGGGCCAGCCCAGGACGGCAGAGGACTTGGAGAAAAGCCAAAGCTATCCCCCCAAACAAAAAACCAAAAAAGCCACCTGAGGCATAAGATCTGTGCAAAGCACATGTACTGCCCAGGGTGCTTCCTGTGTGGACAAAGCCCAGGAAGAATGTCCCTGCACCTGAGCTCCACACCTACAGTCCATCTGGAAGGTTCCCCTGCGTAAGGCAACCAGGTGCCCAGGCTAGCCCACAAAGGCCTAGTAACAGAGCTGTGTCTGAGACAGATCTTAGGAACTTGGAGCTGCCAGGCCCACTTGGAGTCCCTTTAAGACCTTGTGAGCTTTAAGTCCCACCTGCCTCCTCTCTGAGCCCAGCAGCAGGGGCAGGTGGGGAGAGGAAGGAAGAAACTGTGAGTAATCAGAGCCAGCCCTGGTTATGAACCCCTGTTTTCCACAAGGTCGCTTGTGGGTCCAGCCGTGGGAACTGACGTTGCAGAGCTCTCTGCGCTGGGCCTGCGGAAACCTGTGGGTGCCTCACAGGGTAGGGGCAGTTGAGGGGCCAGAATGAAGGTGGGTGGGGGTAGGCAGGCTGCCCTTTCCTCCAGTTCTCGCTAAGTCCCGGCGCGTTTGGTGTAGGTGGAAGCACAATCTGTCTGAGGAGAAAGGTCTCTGGAGGAGGGTACCGTACCGTGTGGCCTGGTGGAGGGGAGTGGCCAGGGTGAGGGTAGACCTGTGGGGACAGGCAGGTGGAGGAAGAAACGAAGGCTCTATCTTAGTCTGTTCAGGCGGCTACACAAAATAACATAAACTGAGTGGCTTATAAACAACAAAAATTTATTTCTTAAATTCTGAAGGCTGGAAAATCCAAGATCAAGGCACCTCAGACCCCATGTCTGGTGAGGCCCACTTGCTCATGGACGGCTCTCCTATCATAACATCGCAGGGAAGGGGCGAGGGTCTCTCAGGGCCTCTTTTATAAGGGCACTAGTCACACCGGGAGGGCCCCACCCTGATGACCTAGTTACCTCCCAGAGTCCCCACCTCCTAAGATCATCACTTTGGGGGTTAGGATTTCAACATATGAATGGGGGGGGGGCGGGGCACAAGCATTCAGACCGTAGCAGACTCACAATGATGGGTTCCTTGCATAATAAAAAAATATTTTAGACGCACACACAAGAAATAAGGACCTATGGATCTTGGAAAAAATTCAAGTGTCAAAAGTAGAAAGCAAGAATCCTTTCATAACCAGTGCAGGAAGAGGCAGGTTGATTACAGTGGGTGTCGTTTCTTCAGGAAGGCATGATAACTATCCAACGATTAAAACCACAGTCGGGGAAATTGCCTGAGGGGCTAAGAATAGGCCAGCAGGGTGTAGGGAGATATGGCCAAGGAGGAGCCCCCCAGCAGCTTTTGTGCTAATAGTGAGATGGGCTGATTTTGGAAAGGGAAAAAGGAAGGGGACAGCAAGAAAGGAAATGGCCAAAGTGGACAGAAAAATGAAGGACTCAAATCAGACCTCTCCAGGATCTCAGTGAGTCACCCTGCGTTCCACAGGATGGGTGGACCAAAGCGGCTGGCGCTTCCACCGTCTTTCCCATACAGCGTTTCCTTGGCTGGGGACTGCCGCATCTCCCCGGGTAAGAAAAACCTCATTAACTGATATTTTCCACCAACAGACACTGCTTCTGTTATTTAAGCACACAGAGGGAGGAGCAAGCGGTCCGCTCAGCACGTGGAAGGCTATTCCACCCAGATGCCCATACATCCTCCAGGAATTATGGAACACTCTCTAGGAAAATTAGCACTATTATTATTATTATTATTATTATTATTATTATTATTATTTTAGCAGCTGGCCGGTATAGGAATTGAACCCTAGGGTTAAGTTTTAAGCGGAGCAAAGACAATTCAGCCTGGCCAATTTAGTGAAAGGAAGTTTACCTCGACTCAGGGCCATTCTTTAAGAGATGTATTTTTTTGTCATTGTTTTTGCTTTTGTTTTGATTTATTTTTCTCCTCAAAGGCAAGTCCTACTCACAAGGCGTGAGACAACTCTAGCTCCCGCCCCTATGAGGGGCTCATATGAAAGGTGACTCCTTGGTCTCTGTAATGGTCACTCAACACAGGCTGATGGGATCCCTCTGTTGAAGAACTCACACTCTCTGCAAAGCGAGATGATTTATCAAAGTCAGTGAAACGAAGACGTCCTAGGAGGAGACTGACTGGCAGGAGACGGCGAGAGAAGAGTTCTTTATGCTACGGAAGAAAGTGGGAATGTCTGGAAATCTGCTGCAAGGGGAGGCATCTGTCATCAGATCATGTGTCCCAGAAACTGGCCTCCCTCATCTGAGAGGCCTCACCTTCATTTCTTGGGATCTCAATATCGGTGCTTCCTGGCCAAGCCTCCACCATGAGATGACCTCACTGGCCAGGTGGACCTGAGGGTTCCTCTCCAGTGGCCCAGCCATGGGAGGGAGGTGATGTGGGGCACAGGAGAGGTTCTATGTGGGGAGGGAGGAAGGGGACTTATGCTAGCCCAGCCTTGCCATGAACTTGCTGTGTGACTCTAGGGAGGTCACTTTACCTCTCTGTGCCCAGTTACCTCATTTCTCAAGTGGCTCTGGCATCTGTTAAAATCCCAAACTTGTGGTCATTAACACCTTTTGATGCTGGCACCTCTCTGCAGATTTTTCTCAATATAACCTCAGAAAGCGGGGGAGGTGTGGGGAGAAGGGAGGTCCTGCAAGGAGGAGAAAAGGGACACTGGGTGATTCACTTGAAGGATGTCACAAAGAGTTTGGGGGCTGCTCCCAACACTTTTATCTTTCTCTTTTGGTCCCTCCTTTCTCTTCCCTCCCAGTCCCCTGCCAGATGGTTAATGAGGATTGCTGGTGAGTTGGGGCAACTGTCAGGAAGGCAGAAGAGGAGGTTTGGACAGTGGGTGGCAGGTGGGGGCCAGGTGGCCTCTGGGGGTTCTTCTGCCTCCACGGTTCTGGGGAATTCAGGGTCCTACAGGCCAATCAGAATGATGCTCAACTACTAAACAGTGGTAGATGCTCAGGCCTTGGGATTAGGAAACCTACACTCGAATCATGGTTGTGCCACCCAGCCTTTCTGGAGAGAGTCCACACAATGACATGATACTGTAATTAAAGCTGCCACAAGCCCTCTGAGGATTGGTTGGAGCATCTCTGAGGACAGATGTTCTGGTTGATTCCCTGGGTGTGGAGAACGTCCCTAAAGAGCAGGGCTGTGCTCTCAGTCTGTCAAAGAACATGGGGGATGAGATGAACGAGCGGAGATTCTGGAGGAGCTCGGGACCACCACGGTGAGCAGACGTGGAGAGGACTGGAGCAGACTGTGCGGCCTGCACCGCCCAAGTCACCAGGGAGAGACAAGACAGCAGCGGCTCAGGTTCTGGATGGAAGCTTCCACTTCCTCCCCTTCTAGACGGGAAGTGCCACCTAGCCCAGAGTGGCTGGGAGGATGAAATGAAGTCATTTGTGTGAAAGCACGAAGAGAAAAAATGGCATTGAGGTTGTTGTTGATATCAAAGGATTTGGCATTAAAATTATAAGGTGATAGGGAACTCGTCCACAGGGGTCTCACTTGGAATGCAGGGATAGGGTAGCTTAGGGGTCCAGTGCAGGTTGTCACAATCCATAACCAGGATTAGACACTTGACTACAGTAGCCCACCTCCTCTAGTCCTCCTACCCCATCACCGCGACCTCTAAGCTATATACTTTATATGAGGGTACTTCAAAAATGAGGGTTTATGCAAAAATGGAACTAAAAGATAATATGATTCTTCCCATGAACTTTTGAAGACCTCTTGTATATGCTACACACACACATACACAGTATGTGTGTGTTCCACTCCCAGTAAGTTGTTCTGTTCCTACAGCTCATCAGGAAGGTTCCTCTGTCTCAGCAGTGAAGTGCACAGGCTAGCCCACAGAGGCCCTTCACAGAGCTTCAGTCTCCCTCTGCAACAAGAGAGGGTTAGGCCACATCAGAGCTTCTTAACCAGGGGGCAGGCATGCTGGCACTGCCTGGGGAGCCTTTCCCAAGATCCCTTCTTCCAGAAATTCTCATCACTCTGAAGTGTGCTGACTGTGAGCCCTGATTTGCATTTATCTTAAAAAACAGGTAATGGGGGCATAGGGAGGTGACAGTCAAAGGGTACAAAGCCTCAGTTAGATCGGAGGAATAGGTTGATTTCTTTTTTCTTTTTTTTTGAGATCAATTACACAGCATGGTGAATATAGCTAATAATTTAGTACCGCACATTTAAATTTCGCTAAGTAAATTTCAAATGTTTTTATCACAAAAATGTTAAAGATTTAAAATGAATATGTTAATTAGCTTGATTTAACCATTCTCCATTGTATTAAAAAATCATAACACCATTTTGTACCCCATCGATATATACATGTATAATTTGTCAATAAAAAAGTAACATATACACATGGTAAAAATAATAGAAAAGGATTTATAGAGTGAAAATGACATCGCCTGCCCCCCACCCACAGTTCCCTCCCCAGAAGCTCCCATCAAAATCCGACCTTCATCTTTCCTTCCAGAGTTAGGCTCCATCACTGGCACTCACTCGCCTTCTGGTCACACGGAGGACAGACTGACAGATGATGTGCCTTGTTCCTTGCTTGCTCTCTTACTGAGCCAAGCCCTGGAGGGGGCATCCACAGCAGCATTTCTTTAGGAACCACACTTTATTTAACTAGTTCCATCCTGATTCTTTCCAGACTTTTGCATAACAGACAATTCACCGGTGAATCCCCACACATTGCCCTTGCTCAGGTAGAAAGGAATCATTCTTAGAAGCAACGACAAGGCTCTGTCAAAGGGCGTCTGACGATCGCCATCTTGCTCTCCAGAAGGGGTGGGTTTCCACGCCCACCCACAGCACGCAGTGGCCTTGCTGCCCTCACCCTCTGGATCTCTGCAATCCGATCCACGAGCAGTGGCATGTCACTGTGGTTTTATCAGCAGCCTTTTTATTAAGGGTGAGATCAAGCATCATTTCATGTTTAATCTCCCTTCCCCCGCTTTTGTTCTTTACCCTGCAAACTACCCATTTTTCTTTGTTACCAGGCCTGAGTATTTTGGTGCAATCCTGGGGTGTCCTAGGATGCCCTGCCTGTTCCAGATGACTCAAGGCCCCTTAAAGCTCTAACACTGTGGATTTGGCAAGCATCATTGTTAAAAGCCAGAAGCCAACAGTGAGTGAGGGAAGCCCTCAGCCTCACCACGACAGCAGTGGAGGTGGCCTTCACTGAGCCCTGCCTCGTGCCCACCAATGCCGACGGCATGGTGGGCAGCCCTCTCTTCATAGGAAAATGGGCCACGTTAGTCTTTAACATTTGGCCCTTGCCTAATTCATTTTAGAGGGCAATGGGACAGTTAATGATGGAGACATTATGCATCTATTTCCCTGGAAAGCAGCTCCGGGGAATCTGGAGCAGGCAAGTTCCCGCAGCACCTGCCCCTCACTCCATTTCAGGCCTGCTACAATGTCTTCGCACAGCAGCCTGGCCCCACCACCTTGCAATCAAAGGGTGGGAAGCCCAATGGGCTATGAAATTCCCAGGGGCAGCCCAGGTATCAGAAATGCACCGCAGAATCACCTGAGCTCTGTTCATAGCAATATTTCACATGATTTACCTGGAAAGGTTCGTAACTCAGCCTAGAAGTAGAGGATTAATGGCTAACTCCTCCACTCTTAGGCATAGCTTCTGTTTTATAGAAAAGGCTCAAATGACTGATGAAAGAATAAATCACCAACACCTGTCTAATTGCCCCCTCTTTTGTCCAGAGGTAGTTAGTAAAGTACAAATTGGTTCAGTGGTGTTGTGTTTACAAAATTCTCTTCTTAACAGCTCCAACCAGCTTTCTTGGAAATGTCAAAAGCCCCTTTCTTTGGCTCTGGGATCTAGAATTGCTAAATAAAATACAGGAGGCACAGTTAAGTTTGAATTTCAGATAAATGACAATTTTCTTTTTAGTATAAATATGTCCCAAACATTGCATGGGGCATACTTATTATATTTGTTTCCTCTGGCTGCTATAATAAATTATCACGAACTGAGTAGCTTAAAACAACAGATATTTATTCTCTCATAGTCCTGGGGGCTAGAAGTCCAAAATCAGCATCACTGGGCTGAACCCAAGGTATTGGCAGGGTCATGCTCCCTCAGAAGCTCAGGGAGAGAATCCTTTGCTTGTCTCTTCCAGTTTCTGGTGGCTGCTGGCAATCCTTGGCTTGTGGCCACATCACTCCACGCTCTGCCTTCATCACCACATTGTCTTCTGTGCTTTTAATCTCCCTCTGCCTCTCTCTCATAAGGTCGCATGTGATTACATTTAAGACCCACTGAGATAACACTTGGGTCTGATCGAGAGGGATGCGCCCTCAGCCCAGCTCCCAATTTTGTATCCAGGGCTGTGTGCAAATGCATCCACACTGGGATCCTCAGGAGCTATGCAGGCCTGTGCTTGGGCCCAAGACTGACCATATTCTCTCTAAGTGGCTCCATCTTTCAGTTTTGGGCGCTTTTATGAATTTTCTTGAAGAACTACTCAATCTTCATTCTTAATACAATTTATGGACTGAAATGATCCCTCTCCTTGCCCCACCCCACCAAAAACCAACAAATCATAAACTAGGGTGAATCTCACATATGGTATCTTTGCTTTATAGCTGGTGAATTTTTAAATGTTGGGGAAAAGGTAGGTGGCAAAAACAGAACTGAGAAATGACTCTTGTTTGGTTAGAGGAGGATGGCTGTGGGAAACGTATTTCAATTCCCTAACAGTGTCCTGCAAGGTTGCAAATTCTAAGTAACGCGATATGCGTACCCCCAGCCTTGTCTGTGCGAGCTCCTCCGTTCTCTGTTCCCCATTACGCCCCCTTTTCCTGGTCCCACAGTGTGAACCACACTGGTGTAGACGGGGGGAAAATAAAGTGAATTGCTGAGTAAGGGGGATCGGGCAGTGTAGCCAGCATGCTGGATAATGCAGGCTGTCTTTGCTCCCTCCCTCTCTCACTGTGACCCTTTTTCCTAACAGCAGGGGGTTGCTCTGTCTGCCTTGCTTGCTTTTAATTAAATTTCTCCTGTAGACATTGCCTGGGAAGCCAACCATCATCGTCCCTGAGTTTACAGACCAGGCTCCTCTTGTCCACATTTTCCAGCCTCTGGCTACGCAGACCCCTCCATGGAAGTGTGGCGGGCATGAACATTTTTCATGCTTCATGTGCTCTGGAAGACAGATGAGCTCATCTATCTGAGAAGTGTGGACCTGCCCCCAGCACTAAATTTGGTTCTGCCGTCACTGGCGACATGAAGCAGCAGCCTGGTTTAGAGGCTTATTTTCAGTTTAAAATAATTTCTCCAGGCTCACGTTACACCTGACGCATTCACGGAGGCTGGAGGGCATGGCTTCTCTAGTCCTGAGCACTCAAGATATGCCTGTT
This sequence comes from Galeopterus variegatus, assembly GCF_000696425.1. NCBI lineage: Eukaryota > Metazoa > Chordata > Mammalia > Dermoptera > Cynocephalidae > Galeopterus > Galeopterus variegatus. The sequence goes on along the minus strand of NW_007726691.1, from coordinate 13,363 downwards.
GTCTCCTCCACTACTGGCATGAAGAGTGGCACCAGAGCAGGGACGCTCGGAGGGAGTGTAGGCAAAGGGACAGAGCTTGTGCTGGACGGAGGGCGACCTGGCTCCCTTCCCAGCTGTGAAATCTCTGAGCCTCAATTCACTCTTCTG
>NW_007726691.1:11439-11856 GCF_000696425.1 Galeopterus variegatus | reverse complement strand
TGAGGGTTGCGATCCGTTGCCGGACACAAAAAAAGACAAAAAGAAAAAAAAAAAAGAGTATTCTGAGCTCTGTATGTGCTCAGCTCTGTGACTGCACTCATACCTCCTGGGGAGTAGGAAAGCCATATGAGACACAGTCTCTGCCCTCAGAGGATGTGCAGCCTGTGGGGAGATGAGACCTGCACACCAAGCAAGGCAAGAGGGAAACAATTAAGTGCTAATCACTGCAGAACTGATGATGGCCAGAGAGGAAACGCTTAGACTCCCCGGTCCTGCTGAGTGCAATGGTGGGGGAAGGCTTCAGGAAGGAGAGATTGGGGAAGGTTAGGGTGCTTTTAATAGGGGGAGGGGAAGGGAGGAGGGACATTCTCAACAAGGGCAGCAGGGGTGAGAGGGGGCAGAAAGGGCACGGCATCT
>NW_007726691.1:8830-10116 GCF_000696425.1 Galeopterus variegatus | reverse complement strand
TGCCAAGAGCAAGCCATCCAATTGAGGAGCCTTCACCACACCTCCTGCCACAAAACAGCCAACAGAACATCAAAGTCAATGCCTGGCTTTCATGTCATCACTCTTGCCTTAATCGATTCCCAGATTCCCATCACATGCTAAACACTCTGAGTGGTGGGAGAGGCTGCCCCTGGGCATCATTAGAATATGAGATTCTGTACCAAGTCACTGTCTGATCAGGAAGACAGTGAAACCCCCGAGAAAATGGAAAAGTCACTACCTTATTTGTTGTATGTTTGGATTTTTAATACTGGGTCTGCTGAAAACCTGAACAGCTTTCAACTCTGGTGTTGGTAATGTAGTGGAATTTAAATCAACGTATGTTAATGAGCCAAGAAAAAGACCCAGCCCCTCCCCGGAAAAGTTGGCATTGGCAGGGGCTGGGAATTACTTGAGGTCACGCTAAAGACACCCCCACCCACTGTCCTGTACCCTGGCTTTGGGTTTCCTCCTCTCCAAAGAAGGGGACAGACAAGACCAGTACAGGCTGGACTGCAGCCACCTGTCCATCACCCTGGGCATGGTCCCTGCTGACCCAGAGCTCACCCTGGGAACCAGTTGCACTTTTGGGCTGGAGCTCAGGGAACAGAGAGTTGGTGGCAGCTGTACTATTTCAGGCATCAGCTCCACTCAGCCCACGAAGAGACTGCGGATCTGGCACTTGACTGTGGGTCCCAGGAGGCACCCGACTGTGGGTCCCAGGAGGCACCCGACTGTGGGTCCCAGGCGGCAACCCCTCCCTGCAGCACTGTCTTCTGAGGAGCTCAAAGGAATTCTCATAGATGGTTTTATTCCAGTTCTGTGACTACCCAGTAAGAAGAGAGACCACATTACCATCCATTCTGAAGGGGGAGGTTGCATAATCCCCATTTTACAGATGGAAATATGGAGGTACAGGAAATCTTCATCTTTGCCAAAAGTCTCTTAGCTGATAAATGGGAAGTTTGCAATTAAATTCAGGGCTTGGCAAGCCAAAGCAGCCAGTGATAACGGAGGCCCACAAAATGAGGGGATGGCTTCCTTCTGGAATTCAGTCTTACCGGCAACTTGAAAAGTCTCCTTTTTACTCAGCCCAGAAGGTCGACTTATAACATGGATCCTGACAATTAAAAATTTTTTCCCTGGGCCGGCCCGGTGGCACACTGCTACAGTGCGCTGCTTGGGAGTGCGGCGGCGCTCCCGCTGAGGGTTCGGATCCCACATACAGACCGGCTGCTCACTGGCTGAGCGAGGTGCAGGTGCAACAC
>NW_007726691.1:0-8484 GCF_000696425.1 Galeopterus variegatus | reverse complement strand
GAAAAAAAAAAAGTTTTTTTCCCTGAGTTTCCCATCAGCCATCAAATATTGGCTCATAATTATTTATAGCACTTTAGTGACATTGAAAGGGATTTATTTCAATTTATTCTGTCTTTATTAGCACTCAACAGGGAACAGAGTGCAGCCACCATCGCTCTTTTCTCAGGAGCAGCTGAGAGGCTAAGAAGGGTGGGACTGCAGAGGAGGAAGAACCGAAACCTGTGGAGGGAAGCCCAGGAGGCACGTTATCCCTGCGGGGTTATCTGGGGGAAATATTAAATAGACTTAAAGAAGGCTCAGGTGAGCTTGTGAATCACTCCATTACTCAAGTGGATTTAGGGATGTTCTGCGAAATCCTTCATTTCTAAGCTGGTTTCATGGAGGCAGCAGCAGAGGCAGAGGCTGAACTGTGGTACCAGGGGTTGGGGCCAGCGTAGAACTTCCCCTGTTCTTATGGAAAAGACAAGACAGAAAATGGATGGCAGAGGGCCGGCCCATGGCTCACTCGGGAGAGTGTGGTGCTGATAACACCAAGGCCATGGGTTCAGATCCCAAATAGGGATGGCTGGTCAGCTCACTTGGGAGAGCATGGTGCTGACAACACCAAGTCAAGGGTTAAGATCCCCTTACCGGTCATCTTTTAAAAGAAAAGGAAAGAAAACGGATGGCAGAAGGGGTGGCGACTCTTCCAAAAGGCTTTTCCTGGTGTTTCTTGGCAATGGGCAACTTTGAAAGATATAGGTTCATATGCGTGTACACCAGGATTTTCACTGTGCCCCAATGTAACAGGAGGTGACATACAACTGTGCTGTTTGCATACACAACCTTTGCTTGGCTCATTAACATACGCTGATTTATTTATTTTTTTAAAATTTTATTATTTTTTTAAAAAGATGACCAGTAAGGGGATCTTAACCCTTGGCTTGGTGTTGTCAGCACCACGCTCAGCCAGTGAGCGAACCGGCCATCCCTATATAGGATCCGAACCCGTGGCCTTGGTGTTATCAGCACCGCACTCTCCCGAGTGAGCTACGGGCGGGCCCAACATACGCTGATTTAAATTCCACTACATTACCAACACCAGAGTTGAAAGCTGTTCAGGTTTTCAGCAGACCCAGTATTAAAAATCCAGACATACAACAAATAAGGTAGTGACTATTCACAGTTAAATATATATAAATATAACTTACACATATGTAACCGAAGAGAACCTTCCCTGAGGCATTTAAGCATTTGGCTTTAGATTATTAATTATCCAGTAAGTCTCTTTTTGAGGGGTAAGCCATGGGAGGGGAATGAAGTAGGACAACAGTTTGGTGCCACTGCTGATTAAGAACAATTTGTGGGCTGGCCAGTTAGCACAGTTGGTTAGAGCTCAGTGTTATAATACCAAGGTCAAGGGTTGGGTCCCTGCACTGGCCAGCTGCCAAAAAAATTTTTTAAAAAAAGAATTGGAAATAAGCACCCTTGAAATGATGTGTAAATCAATAGCAGAATTGGATTTAATCCAGGACAATTCTGTTTACACATAATTTAGAACAGTGGATCAGTTCAGAGGAAGAGCTACCATTTACCCTGGTCACCATTCCATGGTTCCATGAATTGGTCCTTCCCAGCATTTCCTTCTTGGCATCCTGTGCTGGCTGTAGATCACATGACAGACAATTATGGATCCAGGGGTCTTCTGATACTCTTGGTGTCCCAGGGAGGAGGACATGAGGATAAAAGTACATCTTTGGACTTTTCATAGTACGACTGAGACCTCGGGTCCCAAGACAACAAAATCCAGCCTTCCCAGGAAAATAGAAAACTGGGCCATAGGCTGGAAGGAGAACCAGCAGCTGGGATCAGAGATAATATATATCCCTCTTCTCTTTGATGTCTGGATTTAGCAGTGGGGTGGACAGGGCCAGCAGGAGGGCCATGAATGAAACATCATTATCAATGGCATCTGATTTAATTCTCACTTAATGATTTAAAACTGTTTTTAAGTTGTTGGACTTTGATCTAAGACTCTTTCCTAAGGGGATTTAATATAGTAAAGGGAATTTAAAATTATTTTGAGTCTGATGGGGAGAATCTTGTAACGCCCCCTTAAGTTGGGATTCTATGTGAATGACTTCAAAGTGCTGTGCTAGTCCTGGAAGACAGGCGGGGAAGAGCACGCCCACCTTTCACTTAATACAAAGTCTCCCCAGCAGGAGCTCTCCTGACACTCTGTAAGATGAAGAAATGAAGGACTGTAAATACTCAAGGCTGCAGACAGAACCGCCTCCTACAACAGCCAGGCACTTACTGAAGGTCATCTGTGCATGTTCAAACACCTTCTAGGTCCATCCTACCTCTTATAATAATCACATAACTTAAAAAATGTGAAAGCTGATCAGATACAGGTGTAAAATAAAAGATGAACTCAAAATTACTAATTGATTTTAAGAAAATTCAATTGAATGCTTTGGAAAGCCTTCATAAAAATGAGTAATTTTTTTTATTGCCAAATGGGATGTTAAAGACCATGAAAAAAAATAGTTAAATCCTTAAGGGATTCTGCATTCAAATAACTCCACAGTATAAATCCAAAATCAAAAGACCTAGACAATACATTATGAGTATGGTGCAGGCAAAAAAGACAACAAGGAATTCCAACCAGCTGATCCAAACACCAAGAGAAGGCCTGAGCCCTAGGTCAAAATATGGGTGGACAACTGTACATCTATATGGCTTCAGTTAAAGTGAAATGCTTAAAATATACAAGGGTACCTTAAAAAGCCCATGGAAAGATTAATATTATCTTTCTATTCTATTTTCCGTGAACTTTCTGAAGTACACTCACATATATATCATTTTTTATGATGTTCTGATATAATGGCTTTTGAAAAAGGATGTATTATGACTCTCAGTCTTAATTTCATGAATAAGAAGCCTTCTGAAGCCTAATTCTTTTATTTATTTATTTATTTTTCCTTTTTGTTTTTTTTCGTGACCGGTAACGGGATCGCAACCCTCGGTGTCACGCCCATACCGCGACCGGCAACGGGATCACAACCCTTGGTGTCACGTCCACACCGCGCTCAACCAGTGAGCAGACCGGTCTCTATATGGGATCCGAACCCTCAGCGGGAGCGCCGCCATGCTCCCAAGTGCTGCACTCTACCAAGTGCGCCACCGGGCCGGCCCCTGAAGCCTAATTCTTTAATTCACATATGACTATGTTTATCAGATGACTGGAATTCCTAAGATTCAGTAAATTATGAGTTTGCTCCATTTAAAGTTTTTCTATTCCACTCTCAACCGTCCTCCATGAAGTCCACTTGCTGGTTTACTGACTTCAAGACTCTGTTGAATTACTTCATTTGTAAAATCTCTCCTCCACTTCCGCCCCCTTCCCTTCCTGTGTAGTATATGTCCCATTGCCCACACAGGCAGTGTGCGAGGGCTGCAGACTCGCAGCTGCCCTGTACCTTGGCCTGGGTGGAATGGCCACAAGTCCTGAGGAGGGAAGATTCTCAGGCAGTCTCACAGAACCACAGTACAATGGAATATTTACTGCAGAGCCTGGACCCCAGGAAATGAGAAAAGCCTCCAGGGCCCACATTTGCCAAAGGAGACCTGGGATTCTTATATGAGAGCCTTCTTGTGTCCACCCAACTCCCTCACGCCCACAGTCTCAGAGCTGGGCCTCTGTATTAGTCTGTTTTGTGTTGCTTATAACAAAATACACCAAACTGGATAATTATAAAGAAAAATGCTGACAAGGCTGGAAAGTCCAAAGTCCACCTGATGGTGGCAACAGTGAACCAGGGTTCTCACACTGCAAGATGGTGGAAGCAGAGAGAGCAAGAGAGAGAGATAGAGGAGGTGCGAGGGTCTTTTAAACAACCAGCGCTCGCGGGAACTAAGAGAGTGAGAACTCACTCATTAATCCCCCCCCACCCACCCACGGAGAGCACTAATCCATTCATGAGGCATCCGCCCCATGACTCAATCAGTTTCCAACACTGCCACATTGGGGATCAAATTTCCACATGAGTTTTGGAGGGGACAATACATTCAAACTCTATCATTCCACCCCTGGCCCCCCAAAACTCATGTCACTCTCACATATAAAATACAATCATTCTATCCCAACAGTCCCAAAAGTCTTAACTTGCTCCAGCATCAACTTAAAAGTCCAAAGTCCAAAGTCTTATCTGAGACCAAAGGCTAAACTCCTTCCAGCTGTGAACCTGTGAAAATCAAAACCAAATTTATCTACTCCCAAGATACAGTGGAACAGACATTGGGTACACATTCCCATTCCTAAGGGGAGGAATAGGCCAGAAGAAAGGAGAAACAGGCCCCAAACAAGCCCGAAACCCAGCAGGGCAGACATTAAGTCTTAAAGTTCCAAAGTAATCTTCTTTGACTCCAAGTCCTGCATCCTGAGCACAATGGGGCATCTGGGCATTTGTCCCCTGCCCAAAGTCTCCGGTAGCCTCGCTCCCACAGCTCTGCCAGGCACAGCCCACTGGGCAGTGCTGGTGCCTGTACCTTTTCCAGGCCTGCACTGCATGTTGCCAGTGGCCTTACAGTTCTGGGGTCCTGGGAGCAGCCCTGCTGTCTTGACTGTACTAGACATTTCCCTGGTGGGGTCTCTCTGTGGGGGCTCTGACCCCACTTTTCTGCTTGGCATTGCTTGTAGATGTCCTCTGCAGTGGTTATGCCCCTGTGGCGGCTCTGCCTCTGCAGTAGCTCTGCCCCTGCAGCAGGTCTCTGCCTGGGCCCCCAGCATTTTCCATACATCCTCTAGAATCTGGGTGGAAGATGCCACACCTCCACTGCTCTCATGTCCTACCAGCCTACAGACTTAACACAACATGGACGCCACCGAGGTTTCAGGCTTCTACTCTCCAGAGCTGCTGCATGAACCACACTTGGGGCCACCTGAGGCAGGGCTGCTCCAGCCAGAGCCACTGGGATGCAGGGAGCAGGTTCTCCGAGGGCAACTGTGCCCCAGGTCTGCTCTCCGGGACAATTCAGTCCTTCCAGGCCTCAGGGTCTGTGATAGTTGGGGCACCCTTCCAGACTTCTCAAATGCCTTTAGGGTTTTTTCCCCATTGTCCTGGCTATTAGCATCTGGCTGCCTCATCACCAAACTAATGTCTTTAGCAAACAGTTTATCTGCTTCACCCTTGCATTTTTCTCTGGCTCTCCACTTCTCTACCTCATGGCTAGGCTGCAGATTTTCCAAATCTTTACGCTCTATTTCCCTTTTAAATTCTGGCTTTACATCATGCCTTTGCCACCATAACTCAGAGTAGGCTGTTAAAAGTAACCATGCAGCTTCCTTAATGCTTTGCTGCTTAGAAATTTCTTGTGCCAAACGTTCTGGTTCACAACCCTTAAGTCCCATCTTTCACAAAGTCCAAGGGCATGGACACAATACAGCCAAATTCCTTGCTATGGTGTAGAAAGGGTTATCTTTTTTCTAATATCCAATAAGTTCTTCATTTCTGTCAGCATTCTGGTCACAACCATTTAGCCAATCTCTAAAATGTTCCAAACATTGTTTCATCTTTTTGTCTTCTTCTAAGTCCTCCAAACTCCTCCAAACTTTGCCCATTACTCAGTTCCGAAGCTGCATCCACATTTTCAGGTATCTGTATAGCAACACCCCACTCTCAGTACCAGTTTTCTGTATTAGTCCATTTTGTGTTGCTTATAACAAAATACACCAAACTGGGTAATTATAAAGAAAAACATTGACAGTTTCTGATGGTGGTAACAGTGAACCAGGGGTCTCACACTGCAAGATGGTGAAAGTGGAGAGAGAGAGAGAGAGAGAGAGAGAGAGAGAGAGAGAGAGAGAGAGAGAGAAGAGAAGAGGTGCCAGGGTCTTTTAAACAACCAGCTCTCATGGGAACTAATAGAGCGAGAACTCACTCATTAATCCCCCCCCCCACCCAGGGAGAGCATTAATCCATTCATGAGGCATCTGCCCCCATGACTCAATCAGTTTCCAACACTGCCACATTGAGGATCAAATTTCCACATGAGTTTTGGAGGGGACAACACATCCAAATACTATCAGCCTCCAACAGTGGGTGTGAACTCTTCAACCCCTCGGAGGTATAAAACCTAAGATGGGGATCTGATGTCCCTAAAACTTCAGTGACTTGACTGGCTACAGCAGAATCTATGTCTTGATCTCCCAGTCTTGATTTCCAGTCTTCTCTGAGCCAATCCATCCCAGCTACCCCTTTTATGGTAGAGGAGTTAAGAAACCCTAGATCTGGGAGAAAAGATTTAAGGTCCCAGGGAAGAGAGATTTGTGTTTGTTTTATAAGCAGAGCACCGAGGTAGGGTGGAATTGTTGCCCTTCATGTCAGGGCCAGATCAGAAATGGAGAGCTTTAACTCCGTATCTTTCTAACCCTATTCCAGGCTGTACTCCAATTACAGACGCTTGCAAAAGTTCACTTGTGAGTCAATGGTTTTGGAAGGAGAATATTCCACTGGGTCAATGTTATAGATCATGCTTGGGTTCCCAGGCTAGCCCACAAAAGCCTATTAAGCCCATGTGTGGCAGAGAGGGGGAGGGGCTAGTGTCAGACACTCAGCTTCACCACTCACTATCTGTGCAAACTTTAGAGTTACTAAGCCTCTTTGTGCTTCCATTTCTCCATCTGTAACACAGAAATAATAACAACCACGACTGCATAGGGGAGCACTTACAACAGTGCCACCTAGAAGACACTCAAAACATGTAATCAAGATAATAGTGCCAGGGTAACAATATTTCTACAACAGGGCTTCTCATCCTCAGCAGCAGTGACATGTGAGGCCAGATCATTCTTTGATGTGGGGAACTATCCTGTGCCTTGTACGATATTTAGCAGCATCCCTGGCCTCTATCCATAGATGCCAGTAGCACCCTCCCCTAGTTGTGAAAATAAAATCTCTTCAGACATCGCAATCAGATTGCTGACAGTGGAGAACCACTGTGTTACTGGAAAACAGCTGAGATTCCCAGCTGGAACATCAGAGCTCCTCTCCTTGCGGCAGCCCAGGTGGTGAGGCTGGGGTCTTCTCTTCCTCTCATCTGCTGAGGTCTCCCCCCACCCCCCCGCCCAATGACAGCTCCAAGTCACTAGTGGAAGCACCTAACTCCTGAGCATGGCAAGTTAGGAGTGGTCAGCTGTGCACTTTTGGAGGTATGGAGGGATTGAGAAAGTCTCGGAAGTTGGTGATGAAAAAGCAGGATGGGGGGAAGAAGGAGCAGAGGCAATGGGGGTTTCCCACCTCGATCCCACTGGCCTCCCGGCAGGTGGTGCACCATGACCCCAAAGGTGGCAGGGCAGGGTCTTCCTTCCCTGGTAGAGTGTGGCCTTTCCCCTTCATTCTCTTCTGCACCCTTCTGGCCAGCAAGGGTGAGGGGAGCCGTGGGGACCAGGCTGTGGGAAGGCAGATGGCAAGCAAGCAGGGGAAGGAAGGGCACAGGCAGCTGTCTGGATGTTATTTGGACACAGAGCTGGGACAAACTGGATTGGATTTGTCCCCAAACCTTCCAGATGCCTTGACCTTCAACAAAGCATACACAACTCTGTTTTATCTAGGCCACCCTATCGACCTATATTTTCCCATTTTATCCATTTATTTGTTAAGTGAGTATAGACTGTATGTCTAGCACTGTATTAGGCCCCTAAGGGTACTGGTGTTTTTATACGTTTTTGAGTGATTTCTTTTTCAAGGATGGCGAAAGGAAGACACTAACTGAATAAGTAAACAGAAGGCAAGATCCAGTTGGAAAATTATCACATGCCGGATTGGAAAAGTAACACACGTCATACACACAGCGATAGAGCCGCTCAAACTATACTGGTAACATAAATGCTGGGAGAAGGTGGAATAAAACACAATTTCTTAAAATTTTCAACAAATGGGCTGCATGCACTGATGTTAAAAAGGCAGAGGAAAAGTTAGCCTAAACAAAGGGCACCATAATCCTGTCACATCTCCAGGCTGGTCTTATCCTCCAAGAGCATGTAGGTCAAAGGGCACATTCAATAGGAGGACTCTTTTTCCAACCGTAATAAATCTGACCTTTCCTGAGTCAAATGGATTCTAAGTTTTCTTCTTGCAATTTGTGGGCATTCTCCGAACAGTGCCTGATACTAGAAACCACTTAAAAGGCTTGCCCTTCCACGGTGGGCGTGTGCGGACTGCGGACGAGGTTTGTGTGGGGCGGGGTCCACCGTCACCGACCCGTCACTCATCCAAAAACAGCGAAGCCGACAAACCCCTGCCTTGAACCGTCCAAAGGCGAACCCAAGGGCCGAGCCAGGTTAGCGCTGTAAACACACGTGTTAGGGAGCAAATATGGGCCAAGGAATGGATTAGCTTTAAGAGTAAGTCCGGACCGGGGGGGGGGGGTGTTATACCTCTGTCTGTACATCTATTTATCTATCCGTCCATCCATCTATTCATTTACTGGGGGGGGGGGGGG
>NW_007726690.1:598273-604103 GCF_000696425.1 Galeopterus variegatus | reverse complement strand
CTCTTCAAGGCTCCACCTTTCAATTACTGTAATAGGATTTCCCACTCTCTTAACAGTCACAATAGGGGCTAAGTTTCTAATACATAAAACTTGGGGGACACAGTTCAAGCTTCAGGGAGTTTTGGGGAGACATAATTCAATCCACTATGTGCTTGTTCATGACCTCCCCTTTCTTAGAACGTTTACTTTAGAAAACTTGTAAATTCTTTCTCTGCTTCTTTTAGATGTAACTTAAAAAAAAAAAAAAAAGACATCACTTTTACAGCCCATGTCTTTCTCAAGGACCTGGGAGACATCCCTTTTAATTAAGGAAGATAGTACCCTTGCTTCCCACTCTCTGTGAGAGGATAAGCCTAATTTCATTGGGTGCCAATTAGCAAGCACAGATGACCCAATCACAGAGAACATTTGCACACTCAAGAATAACTCAATGTACTCAACACATCCCATTGATCAATCTTCCCCCTAACCTACTGCAGTTCTTTTCTACTAACTCATCCCAGTGCTTAAAAATCTTCCCACCCATTTTTCTTATCAGACACAAAACTTATTTATCCTTGAAAGTGCTCTTCCTACCACTCTTTCTCAGGAGTTCATCTCCACATGGCTAGATTAATTTAATATTCTCCTCATTAGAATGTCCTTGGATCATATCTGCAAGTAATAGAAGCCACTCTTGGCCAATTTACGCAAAGTGGTATTTGTTAAAAGAGTTACTCAAAACATCACTGGGATAGCCCAAAGTTTAGACAGCCAGGAGCTGCAGCATAATGTTGCAGAATTGCTAACATTCTTGCCTCTGTAAGGCATAACACTACCCCTTGTCCTGCCAGTTCTGCTGACCCTGATCCTGGAGTATTGCTGCCTCTGTTCCCTCTGGAAACACAATGTAGCTACTGCTGTACTGATGCTGCTACTGCCACCCATGCCCAGACTGAATCCACTGTGGACCCATCTTCCTCATGGTAACCTTACTAGGACATGTGCCCATTCTCTAGCTGCTGCGACAGTGAGTATTTTATATTCTATAGTGAGAGATGAGCTTTGCCATATAAGCTGGAAAATTCCAAAATTACTGGAAACTGTTTTAGATGCTATGCTCTAGAAAATAGCAAAACCCCACATAAGTTCCGTCTCCTATCTATCTTATGAAAAATTCAACATTGCTTCCAGTATCTTGTCATGCCCTTGCTTTCAAAAACCCACTGGTTCTCAGTAACTGAGTGAGACCAACACCCTAAACTGGGCATCTATAATCCTCTATCATAAAGCCACACTGTAACAACTCAACCTCCCTTTCTATGTTATTTAATGTAAATCCTGGCTTTTTACAATCCCTAGATTGCAAATTCCAAGGCAATTCTTTCACACCTGTTCTATTCTATTTCTGGAATGCCCTTTTTGTAATTTTCCTAAACAAATCAGTGATGGTAAACAGATTTCAATCTAGAAACATCTGCAATGAAAGGTATGGTTTTCCTGCAACACTATACTGAGAATGATTAATAGTTTCTGAGTTTAACGAAAGCGAGACTATTTAGTGATATTCTGCCATGGCTGAAGGAGAAAAAGTAACTCCTTTATGCAAAATCAATGGGCTGCCTGCTCCAAATATACTAAACTTTCAAAACTCTAGTCAAGTACAACCCCTTCATTAAGCCTTGTCCATCTGCTACTTGTATCAAGCTATGTTAAAAACAACACTTGTTTTTCATACCTATTTTTGGACTTTTATATCTCTTTTCATAGTACCATGAACATATTATATCTGCATGTATCATGTTCCCTAGACAGAAAGCTCCTAAAGGCAGGGAGGCTTTTCCTTCTTTCTTTTTCATGTCAGCACATTAATCTGTACTCTGTCCTCAGCAGATAGTCAAGAAGTTTATTTACTGAAGGAGTAAATACTTACCACTGTGAACTTACCTCAGGTTTTGTCTTCCTGCTTAAGATACTGGAATCTCTTACTCTCCACAGTGACTCCTGTGTTATTTTATGCTGTTCTTTCTGTACAAAACTGGCTTCTCAAGTTCCTAACACACCCCTGGTGATGATGCCAGTAGATAAATTGGCTCAGCATCTTGAGTGGATTCCCTAAGCTTCTTTGGAGCCTGGCAGCAGCTACAAATGTGCTGTACTTGATTCTCTTGGCAAGTCTCATTATGTTCCCCTCAGTCACCTGTTCTTACACTGCTTCAGCAAATTCACCTGTTGTGACAAATGTCCTCTCTTTTCAGCCAGGCAGTGATTCAGCAAATACCTTAATCAGGCATTTCATCTTCTAAGGCTTTCTATGCATTTGCTCTTCTTTTGATGTACAATTGCATGCAGTCTTCACATTATTCCTGAGTGCTAAGGAAAATAATATCTCAGGTCTTAAGGGAAGGAAAATCCTCTCTAAAGAGTCTGGTATAAGAAAACTATGATAATATTTTTTGAGTGTTTTGATTTCAAATTTTGAGTACGTGAGTATATGTACACACTAGTTCCTGATGGCTCAGCAGAAAATTGGCAAAAAAGGGATCTTAGGAAAGTAATGTGTGTGTATGTATATAAACATTTTCTACAAAACATTAATATTAGAGAAAGTATAAATTGCCTTCGTCACCAGCTTTAACTTGTGATAAAGTAAAATGAACAAGTCTTTATTCAAGTAAGATGCTATTCAATTGTCTTGCAACTTATTCAAAGAATGAATGTCTCACAAGCATTTTTTTAATATGTTTATGTATTTCTTTATCAAATTCTCAGATTATTGGATATCTTCAGTACCACAAACCTTCTCTCACATGCCTAATCTAGCTGCCCATTCACAATCTACCTTTCCAATATTAGCACCACCAAGCCAAATGCATACCCTGAATCCCTGCTACATTCCATTCTCACCAACCTGGACACTACTAACTCATCACAGAATCTCCAAATTTGCTCTTATTATTTCTTCATCTGGAAATACCTCCTCAAGCCTCCATCTTTGCCAGACAATTCTATGCTAAGTGATTAAGAACCTGCTCATCTGCCTCGTTTTCGGTAAAGCTCACCTAAGATTCCCAAAACTGATTAAAAATGGTCTACTCTCTAATTTCCTGTAAAACAGTTTTCCATTAAAACTGACTGGATTTCATAGTTTTTACATTATCTGTTTCCAAGATCCTTCATAACTGAAGATTATGAACTCCAGGAAGGCAGATCCTATCTCATTCTTTGTGTTCCTGATGCCTGGCATATTACATGACACAGTAAGTATTGTGCACTCAGTGGATATTGGAAAAAATGACTGTAAGCTTGCTATCACTTTTGTTAGGTTTTGGTTGGTCTTTAAAAAGTCTAAAGTGGAGAATTTTACTTCCAGTATTATAGTGGATTATATTTCTTTGATAACTCTCCCATTGAAAATACTTCAAAATGCTGAATAAAATATGAAAAGCATAATTTTAAATGTATTACTAGATTGACAAGAGAATTAGAACTCCCAAAAGGCCAAAAGCAAAGCCAATGGAGAACCCAGGGGATTTTAAGCTTCCATTTTAATGTCTGTAGGGTATACAGTGTATCGAAGCTGAGGATTCACCCAAGTTAGTGAGTCTGCTAAGAGCAGACTACACAATCCTGGAACCTAAAGCAGTACATGTTCAATGTAATGGTTAACTTGAAATAAACCTGCTGTGTAGAGGAAGGGCTGCAAAGAAAATTTCCTTTTCTCATCTCATTACTGGGTAGAGGTGAAAACATATTCTCTCCCCATATATCTAACTGTGATTTGGCCCTCACTCAAATATGTGCCCCCAAATAACAATACTTGAATGGTTCAAAAATCCTCAAAGAGAAACCTTTATATAAAGTGACTATTGGTTATTAGCACTCCAAGATACCTGGCAGAAGAAAACACAGATCCTTTTTGGATCAACTGAGTTCTCAAGAAATCATTACTGAAAAGAAATTTTAGTAACATAAATTATAGCACAAAATCACAAGCCACACAAATAATGCACTGTAAAATCCAAGAAAATGACAGAAAGAAAGAGATATACAAAGGTTTTATATATTGAAATGATCTGACATGTAATATATAATACATTAACATGTCTAAAGAAATGAAGAGAGACTTGAAAATATGATCAAGTAAACTATTTTTTACATAACTGAAACTTTTGTAAAAATGAGCAAATATAGCTTCTAGTAATGAGGTAATTTCAACTAATACTTAAAATTAACTTCATGGATGGGTTAAAGAGATTAGGCATAGCTAAGGAGACAATTCAAGAAATTAATGATTGAGTTATGAAAATTATCCATATTGCAGCCATGGAATGCAAAAAGGTAAAAAATATAAAAGGCATTTCTAAAGACTAAAGTACAGATATTTTAAAAGACTGAAAGATGATACTACATGTTCATGGATAAGAAGAAGAATAAAATAATGATTCAATTTTTCCCAAATAATCTATAGACTCAGTCATTTCAATACATTTACAAACAGGAGTGTTTTGGAACTTGAGTAAGCACAATTTATTGTAGTTTTGTATGAGGAACCACCAAGAAAAATCAAAACATACCTGGAAAAGAACAAGGGAAGGAGACTTGCCATACCAGTTGAGACCTGTTAAAAATGTTTTATAATTAGTATATCTACATACAAGAATAGATAAGTAGACTAATAAAACAGAATGGAGAACTTAGACTATAGTAAAAATGCACAAATGTAACTCCATGCATCAACATGGATGAATCTTACAAATGCCACATTGAGCATAAATGCGTCATGAAAGAAAAGATACATCATTATTCTATTTATATACAGATCAAAATTATGCAAAATTAAGTGACATATATTTTAGGAATACATTCACATGTGGTAAAACAGTTAAGAAGGATAATAAAATAGAAGACATAAAATCAGGAGCATGTATGAGTCTGATGAGGAAGAAAAGAGAGACTGGAATAAGGAATAAACACATAGCACAGTTCTAAGAACTAGGTCATACTCTCTTTCCTACATTGTATGGTGATATTAAAGGTACTTGTACTGTATACACTTTATGCTTCCTTTCACATATGTTAGAAATATAACATATTTATATGTTTATATAAAATCAAGATTTAAAATTGAGCAAGAAGAACTTATTAATTAATTCAACAAATATTTACTGAGGACTTTCTGCATACAAAGCACTGATTGGGATATTACAATACAGCAGTAAATAAACCCGATTAAGATTTTACTCTGTTGTGGCTGAAGTTCTAGTTTCAGAAATGGAATGACTATCATGATCTTTTTATTTTACTAATTAAGAACCTGAGAAATCAAGTCTGGATGACTTTTACATAGTTCCAAAACTAGGACAAAGACTAGATTTAAACATGAACTAGTCTGATAATTAATGCAGTGTTCCTTTCCTTACAAATTCAGCTATATAAATAGAGAGGAAATGCAATATAATAGAGAAATACAGAAATGGATGAAAGGTGGAGAGATGAAAAGACGCATACTCAAATATTATACCTAAATAAAAGTAAATGATATATTAAGGGTATGTTCATGTAAAGATTTATCTGTTGGACGATAGCATGTACTCTTTCATTTCTGAATAGTTTTCATAAAATGTCATCTCCTAACAAATGTAGTCATTAACATATTATTTTTATTTTAAATTGTGACAAGACTCTAAAATATGCCCTTCAGTACCCTGGATTAAATGGGAGTATTTTAACCTCAACAATTAATCAATACTAGCAAATTGCTTAAATATATTCTTTAGTAGTAACACAACAACAATAGCATCATTTCCTTCTTTTCTTATACTGTACTCGACCTAACTGATAACTGATA
>NW_007726690.1:570604-597935 GCF_000696425.1 Galeopterus variegatus | reverse complement strand
ACAACAATAGCATCATTTCCTTCTTTTCTTATACTGTACTCGACCTAACTGATAACTGATAAAAGTAAGGAAGACTTTCTTAATTTGGAGAGAACAATATCTGCATAGCACCCTGTAGGAAAGAGAGAGTATAGACTATGTGTTTATGCATCTTTAAAATGAAAGTGTTTAGCATACAGATAAGTGCTTAAAATTCTCTACTGACCCTATATACTAGTAAATATTTTTCAAAACGTTTTGTGTAGTAATGTGTTAACTCCACCTATCTTTTATTTTCTAGGAATATCAATGCTATTTTTAATAATGCAAGTCACTAATTGAAGGATTTACTGGCTAATTTGATTTCCTAATTCCAAAGGATAATCAGGTAAGAACTACTAACCGTCTTTCCTTGAGGAAAAAAAAATCATGTAGTAAAAATAGAAGTAAGGAAGACTTTCTTAATTTGGAGAGAACAATATCTGCATAGCACCCTGTAGGAAAGAGAGTATAGACTATGTGTTTATGCATCTTTAAAATGAAAGTGTTTAGCATACAGATAAGTGCTTAAAATTCTCTACTGACCCTATATACTAGTAAATATTTTTCAAAACGTTTTGTGTAGTAATGTGTTAACTCCACCTATCTTTTATTTTCTAGGAATATCAATGCTATTTTTAATAATGCAAGTCACTAATTGAAGGATTTACTGGCTAATTTGATTTCCTAATTCCAAAGGATAATCAGGTAAGAACTACTAACCGTCTTTCCTTGAGGAAAAAAAAATCATGTAGTAAAAATAGTAATTTTTTGTTTGGGTTTTTTATGTTGTTTTTTGTTGCTGTTGTTGTTGTTTCTTTGTTTTGTTTGTTAGTTTGGAACCAGCAAAATCACAAGGTTATATTTATTCTGGTCCAGCAACCGTTGCAAGAGACACTCTACATCAAATAATATATGTTTTTACACAGTACCAGCAGGGGATGAAGAGATAGGTAAGAATTAGAGGCAGTGTCAGAAGAAAACAATAAAAAAAAATCAAAATTCTAAGTTGATATTTCTTTCTCTGAGGAATTGTTAAAATTTGACTTTTATAGAAGTTTTATATGTTGCATGCAAGCTACAAATTATGTACGTTATTAAGTGAATTTAAAATAATTGATTTGACTTTTATAGAAATTTTATATGTTGCATGCAAGCTACAAATTATGTACGTTATTAAGTGAATTTAAAATAATTGATTAAAAAGCTTCTGAATGTCATTCTTCAAATTACTCAGCCATCCAGAAAAAAAAATGTTTCTCATTAATAACATCTATGATTTTCCTTTTCTCTAGAAATAAATGGTGTGTTTGAATTGTCAAATCATCTTCTATTCAGTGAAAAACTTATTCTCATAGAAATTCATAGAGATAAACAACATGGTGTGATATGACCCCAAATTTAAAATTACCAAATGAAGAAAGTACTGGAATGGTTTTAGCTTATTTAGTATCTCTAATAAATAGAACTAACAGTCCTAGACTGGATTGAGGAATATGACATTTTAAAAAGCATACACTGTTAATGTCATCATCACTTATGCTCTGAATCAAAATGACAGGATTACCAACAAACTATGAACATACTTTTTCACCTGGAAATATAATTCAGGTATTCATAGCTCCACTTGTCAGCAGCTGTTATAATACTTATTCCTACTGTATTTAACTTTGTACCATCTGTACGGCCAGGTATGGATACAACTATTCCAATTGCTTAACACTGTAACATTGTATCCTGTGTGGGTTGAGGTTTTATGTCCCTTGAATCTACTTATTCAACAATGCTTACTTCATTTTTATTAAAACCTCAACACATTCTAATATGGTGTTCATTCATTCATTCCACAACATTTTAGATGTTTGCAATGAAAAGACAAGTGAGACATCACCACTCCCTCTGTGATTCTGGCTTCTTATTCAGTATTACAGACAGAAACATAAATAATTATGATAGTGTGGGAAGTTTTATATTCATACAGTGTAACAGATACTGTGTGTTAACTTACCTCACAACCATGCTTACTCCTTCTCCCTTACTAATTTCTTCTGTAGAGATTTATAAGCTAAAAACTGATTAACTAGACCCATTGCAGTCGAAGATTGCTTTATGATTCAATTCTGGTCAATGAAATGTAGGCAGACATCTGCTGAGGCTGCCTCTTCCCTTTTCTCTTTCCTCCTGAAATGTGGATGTAATGGCTGGTATTGGGTCATTTCAGTTGCAACTATGACGACAAAAGTCACGTGCTAAGAATGTTGAACCTATGCTGATTTCTCATGTCAACATTCAACTACTACCCCTGAATCTCCTGCTGTATAGGATGCAAAAACCCTCTCTTATTTAAGCCAATCTTAATTAATACAATAGAGAAGGAAGTGTAAGCTAACTCTACTTGGAGTATTAAAAGGACGTTTCTCATATGAACACTATGGGCAGGACCTTGAAAAAATGTGTAAGAATTCAGAGATGGAGAGACGAAGGAAGTTGAGAAAAGCAGAGGGAATAGTAGCGTGTGTTAGAAATGTAAGTTTGGGGGAGTGAGTGCAGAGATGCAACAGAAGCACCTAAACACACATATAGAAAGATGGACTGGAGTTCAATGCTCATGGGTCTTCTGTTTTTAGCACAGGAGTCTGTACTTTACTTGCTGTGTTGGATTGTCTGTTTCAACACCACAACCATTTGCTTTGAGGTTTTGGATTGAAGTTTGCCAATGCACAAAATTTAAGCATGATTTAGAATGTGAAGTAAACTGGAAACCATTTTTCCCAAGAGGCTGTGTAGATCCTCAACAGCTTAACAGACACTTCACCACGAGTTCCTGCTCTGTGATTGCAGCAGCCAGTGATGACTTTTTGTGCTTCTCCAGGAACCGCAGCTTCTCCACCTGCTTCAAGAAGTCCTTAGTAACCATTGCTTCTGCACCCTTCCAGACCTGTACTTCCCCAGCTCCTCTGACACTAACGCAAGCCTGTTTCTTATAACCAACACCTTATAGGTAGTGGCTCTTATGCAAATGAACACAAACCAATAAAAATGGTAAGCAATAAAAGGCAAATTTTTTATCAGTTTTCCTCTGGCTTTTCCTGCCTCTCTTCTATTCTACCCACTACACTGTGACAAGATATTCTTTCAAAGGGCACATTAAATTATATTTTCATTGATTCAGACACTTCAGTGGTTTTCTATAAGCCACAGAAACGGATCCTAGGACCCACTATCCTGAAGTAGAGTAGGCTACTTTCCAGTAAAGCATATACATTCATTACTCAATCCACCCATACAGTTTGGAGTCAGCCCTTTCCTTGCCCTCATTTGCTTCCTGAGCTTAAATTGTTTTAGGCATCTTTCTGTATTCTCTTCCATGGACTTTCTCCCCATCTTCACCTCAGTAAATTCCAGTGCATTGATTCAAGATACAATGCAAACTTCACTCTTCTAAGATGCTTTTTCTTTGCAAAGATCTCTACCTTTCCCTTTCCTGATATTGCTCTCCTATATGCTTCTTAACATCTTACACATACTTCCGTTACAGATTTGTCATATTATTTTTACCCATTTGTTCATCTGTCTTTCTCTTCCAGTAGGACCTAACTCTTTCATTAGTAATCTTTGTAGCCTCATTGTTTAACTTAGTAATAACACATTCTAAATACTTTTGAAAACAATGGCTCTGTTTTTATTTTTAATTGAACATTTTTAAGCAAGTAGGTAACATAATGTAGTTTGCATCTAGATAGACATTTTCATGAGAAGGTGAAAGAAAGATTGAAATAAGAAGATACAAAGGAATTCAAAAGAGAAGCAAAATTTACGATTAGAAAATGTATGGTAAGATTAATTACATTTCTATATAGAGTGGTTATAATCTAGTACTTTGTCTCATCACATCTCTTGAAATCCATGTATTGCCAGGCAACTGCAGGCTGAGTATATAGTGATAGTTTCCCAACAAGTTTTAAAAAATTAACTCCCCTGAGCATCCAGAGGGATCTCTATTTTAGGATCACTATTGTACTACTCTAGGTACTTCTAGGAGCTTCCTGTAAAAATAATCCATGACGTAACCATGAAATGCAAAGTGGTAGGATTACTATGTGCCATTGCTTCAGGGCCACCGAAAAGCTCCCAGCACTCTAGGTACTTCTAGGAGCTTCCTGTAAAAATAATCCATGACGTAACCGTGAAATGCAAAGTGGTAGGATTACTATGTGCCATTGCTTCAGGGCCACCGAAAAGCTCCCAGACATCAAAGCACTTCATCCACTCAATCACTAATACTTGAGGAATAATGTGTATCATCTGATCATTAGAGATAAGACATAAGATGAGATTGCCCCTGGGATATTCAGCATTCTGGCTTTCAGTTGTATTTTGAAGTTATGACTAGCAAGTGATTTTCTTATACCAGGCTTTTGAGTATCTGAAATAGAAGGAATAATAAATCTCATGAAAACCATAGAACTTAATACATGTAATAAATGTAAGTGAAAAACTTTATGTTTGTGATAATTTTGGCCTCAGTTTACCTTTCATTCATTCATGTAGTTATTTTGCAGATATTTACTGGCACCTACTATGTAATTGAACACTAAGAATACAGAGTTAAACTATCACCATCATTTCTGTGTAGAATAATAAGAAGACAAATAAAATACAGTATTTAAAATGTACTGATAGGTCCCTAATTTGCAGCCTCTAGCACCAACATCATTCCTTGTATATTAGTCTGCTCAGGATTCCATACAAAATACCACAGACTGCAAGGCTTAAACAACAGAAGTTTATTTTTTCACTGTTCTGGAAAGTGGGAAGTCCAGGGTCAAGGTCCAGTAGTACTTGATATCTGGTGAGGGGCCCCATCCTGGCTTGCAGACAGCCCCCTTCTACCTACATCCTCATGTGACCTTTCCTCTGATCTCTCTCATTCTTCCTCTTATAAATTCACCAATCCTATCAGATTAGAACCCTACTGTTATGACTTCATTTAACCTTAATTACCTCCTGAAAGCTTTGTCTCTGAGTACAGTCACATTAGAGTTCAGGGCACCTGCTTCAAGAAGTCCTTAGTAACCATTGCTTCTGAACTAAGCTCCTACTAAAAGCTACCAAACCCACTTTTAGAAGTAAACTCTAACTTTACCAGGCCTTTAGTCTTTAGAAACTGAAAATCTCATAATATGCCATTCAATCAAATCCCCATCATAGCACTTATCATAATGACATTTAAAATTACATTACCATTGCCTTTTTATTAATTTTTAGTCTCTAATGAAGTAATGCTCGCAATATTGTGGCCGTGTTTAATTCGGTCATTGATTACATCCCCTATACTTAGTTCACTGACTTACACAGAGTGGACATTGGTAAATTATGTGTTGAATTTGAGAATAAATGCTTAGATGTCCCAACTAATTTAGGCACTTCATATGTCTAGCAGTCTCACTTATCCCCTAGGCTTCCTGATTCCAACCCTTTCATATACCAAAGTCCAGAGCCCTTTCTTTGCCCCCTAGACTATGCCTCAGAAATAAGGAGCAGCTCGTTTCATACCCAAGATTTACCATTTGATCGTAATTTCTGTCCAAGGAATATCCTATAAACACATCTCTTTGGTTCAGCTTATCTATCCCATCTCTCCTCAGTGATAATCATCTTTTTCTGGTTTTAAACAGCTAAAAAGACTACAACTCCATTAAAAATCAGTTTTAAAAGATTAACTGCAAATAGTTTCATAACAAAATAAGTAAATATTCATTGGGGGAATAAAATTTTAGGAAAAAATAACCAAAAAACACTTGGGGATGAACACGTTTTCACAGATGTTGCCTATATTATCAACCCCCTAGGAAAAAACAACCTTACATATATTACACATTAAAAAACACCAAGTTCGGCTATGTTGGGAAAGTAAAACATAGCCATCTACTTTTGTTTAAACACTGTTATCAAAAGAGATATAGATCATAAATTACACTGTGCTGTAATCCTACCGAGTCCCAATGAAATCACTGGTGTGCTCACATAATTACGTATGAAGATGAAAATACATGGGAATAAGGAAGTAAAAGACAATATAGTCTTCTATGTATCTCCCACATGCAGCACTTAAGAATGATATTCAATTGCAAATTTGAAAAGGCCAAGAGAGGTGCATCTCCAAGCTTTCTCTAATCCTTCCAAAATTCAGCATTACTGAAACCATACCACCAGAGAAGTGACACTGCAGTACTTTGGATGATGGTACAATGTAAGGGCAAGAGAGAGTGTGCATGTGTGTTTTCCAAGCAGAGAGAATTGTGCATAACTCCTGACTCTGCCCATTACTGCTTTGTGAGTTGGGGAAGGTATACCTTCCTAGCAACAGTTTCCCCACCTGCAAAGTGAGGGTCAACGATAGCACCCATATCAAAGGGTTGTGATAAGATTTAATTTAATTCTTTTTATTTTTATAAGGTCTCAATCAAATAACTATAAAATAGTTATTATAGAATTAGCATCTACAAATATTTCAAGTTATTGTGATAAGATTTAATTTAATTCTTTTTATTTTTATAAGGTTTCAATCAAATAACTATAAAATAGTTATTATAGAATTAGCATCTACAAATATTTCAAGTTATTATAATTAATATGCCATATTTACCACCTCAAATTAAAGTGGCATTCTCAAATTAAGCTGGACAATATGGCATATTAATTATAATAATCTGAAATATTTTTATTTGAGAATAAATAACTCAGTTTAGTTTAAGAAATACTTCTAAAAGAATAAATGGTTTCCCCATATCCCTGTACTCCTTAATCAACAAAGGCTGATATATCTAGTGCTATTATTAAATAATATTACAATAGCTTCTTCAGAAACTCAGAATCCTATTTTATTCACTTGTTCTTTTCCAGAAAGTATTCATTAGCACAAGCTAAAATAAAAGCATAAAAAATTAAATCAGGACAAGTTAGCGAATAGTATAAAATATTCTATGTAAGATTAAGGTTTTATCTTTGTAGGTCTTGGCAATTTATTGTCTGTTTAATTAAAGATTATTTCAAAGTCTGTCTAATGAATACAAAGTTATTTGATTTTTTTCCTATGAAGAGAAATATATATTCACTTTTGAAATATGGTCTGAGCCATTTTCTCTTTTCATTTCAAGGACATTTTAGACATCTCTACAATTCAGTGTTCTGTTGTAATTTCATGCTGGTAAAGTACAAAGGATTATCTATGTCAATAATTGCTTATTCAGGCACTAAGACAAAATGTTAATAATTAGTTATAATACATCTTATTCTAACAGAGAATAGCAGTATGTCTTTAATGTGGTAACCTTCGATTCTCCTGTACAACTGACTCTATCTCCCTTCTTTAGTGAGATTCAGGAGAAATATTCTCCACATTAAATAATATTCATGTTTAGCTAAATATCACTGAGAAAGGTAGACTTATCTGTGTTCAGCAGAACATTCTTAGGAAAAAAGTGTTTTTACATCCGGTAAGTAGCACTACATATTTTATTGTTTTTCACAGAGAAAAAACTTTGAGGAGATGATCATACTGACAAATTTACTCTGCTTCATAAATTTCTGCAATTAAACTCAAATAGGTCATTCTAGTGGCAGAAGATAAAACTGTGCAACCCTTAATGCAAGCATAGAAATGATAAAACATTTAAATCTCAAAGGTTCTTGTTAGGGGTCCTCATTCTGGAATTTCATAAATTCTTAAGGAATATTGTACTTGTAATTAAGAAAACAGATTTCTTATTTCTGGAGTCTGCTAAAAAATTATATGATTTCTATAATGTAGACTACCCATGTGAAAGTACTGAACTCAAAACATTTAGCTACATATAGCAGCTTATTTCAAAAATAAACAGAAACATTATTACTTGACTACCAAAGTTATTCATTCTTCTAGAAAAGGTGATTTTTATTCTTTTAGGATTTCCAAACATTTCTTGTCACTATTTAAACACTGTATATCTTTCCTGACAATTTTCAAATTAAGTATTGGGAAAAAGAATGGCTAATAAAGTTAGGCTATCCCAATTACCTTGTAACTTCTGCTCTTCATCACCTAGATGTGAATCAAATGGTTTTTAGAAATGGTAGTGATGCTCTGCCAAAATGTAATTGGCTGTAAACACTGATTGAGTTTATCCTTTTGTGCCTTGTGTTTAATTATTTTACTTTGACACCTTCTCCTCCTGGGATTACTCATTGGAGTCAATGTCTATCCGTATTCTGCATTTAGATCTCTTATCGGAATACAGTTACTACTCTAACCTATATAGCTGGTGAGAGTACTTGGGTTCAAGGTGAAACATTCTTTAATACACATTATTTGAGAATAGAAAAAAACCTTAATGGACTGAAGAAATTCCTTATTGTAGCATTAGGTCTAGAATTAAGAAAGTGTTTTTGCTTATTACATTTCTCCACTAAGGTTATTTGCTTTAATCTGCTCAAATGACATTAAATTACATCTATTGTAGAATGTAAAAGGATGTGGGTTAGTATGTGTGGGGAGGGTGGCATGTAGAAATCGACAAACATTATGATGCAGAGTGAAACCTGCAGAATGTGGAAATGAAGAGAAAAAGTTTTTCTCTTACTTCTGTATCAGACACGTCAAGTTTGGTGACAAAGATGAAAGAAATAATGGTAGATCCAAATGTCCAATTTTCAACCAAGAATTTTTTGTTGCAATCTTACAATTTAACCTTCTGGAAATAAATAAAATATCACTCAGACTTGAGGAAGCGTAAATGTAAGTTAACATGAAGGTAAATATGTTCATGTACTGTCATGAAAAATTGTACTTTTCTTTAAGCTTGCTAAAGGTCAGAGACAGAAAACATGTACTGCTATCTTTTTCCGAGCACACTGCAAACCCAAAAAACTGAGTACCAAAGATGTAAAACATTAAAAAATATAAATCGTCTAAAAAATATTAATGAAAATTGAAAATACTTTAAATAGTCTATCATAGGAAATTGCTACTTCTGGAAGATGAATTCAATGCAGTCATAAAAACTAAAATTATGAAAAGCAAAGACATATGTACAAATATTCATAAAGTGATGTTAAATAAAAAAGCTTAATACAAAGCCCATATTACAATTAAGGCTGATATGGTCTAGAAAGAAACAGAAAAAAGAAAACAGTTTGTACGTTGGAATTAATAAGGCCCTCCCCCCTAATTTTATTTGATAAATTTTTTATTGTTTGTACAAAATTTTGTGCAACAAAATAAAATGAGAGTATAGAAAAAGTGGTTTAATTTACTGATGATAATTTATAATACACAGTAAAAGAAGACTAGAAAATTATGAGTATGTAAAGTGAACATATTTATACCCTATAGGCCAGAAATCTCACTTCTAGGCATATATGCGACCTAAATGTGTACATAGGCTCATTGAAAGGTGTGTTCTAAAATATTGGTAACATTGTTTGTAACAGCTCCATACTTAAAATTATTCAAGGACCCAACAAGAGTAAAATGGAGAAACAAACTATGGTACATTTGCCCGTATGAATACTACACAGCAATGACAATGACCTTTCTGCAACTACATACAGCAACATGGCCAACAAGAGTAAAATGGAGAAACAAACTACGGTACATTCGCCCGTATGAATACTACACAGCAATGACAATGACCTTTCTGCAACTACATACAGCAACATGGACAAATCTCAGAAACAGTGTTAAACAAGAAAGAAGTACATACTCTTTTCTTTTTGGCTTTGCTTGTTGAATATTAATTTTGTGAGATTTCATTCATATAAAGTAATTGGAAATCGGTAATAAAATTTTCCAGTCCATATTCACAACATTTCAGGCCATGGGAAAAATACTACTAGAGGAAACCAAGAATCTCAATAAGTCATTGAGAGTCAATACATGTATATCAAAGTGGTAATCTTCAACGATGAGGTAAATTCATCTTTACCTAAAGATATTTAATGTAGTAATTATCTTGTTATAAAACCGATGTGTATATACATATATGGATATATACTATATGTGTGTACATGTGCACATATATACATATATACATGTATATATGTATATACAGATATATATTCTAAAAGTTCCCTGTGGCAAAAACAGCTGTGTCCACCAAAGAATTGTACCCTTTTCCCATAGTAAGAGCTATTGCTGGGAAGTGGTTGCCTAGTCAGGGACTACATTTACTAGCCCTTCACCCTTCTCTATCCAGTAGTCTAGATGACCACTGCTAGCCAATGGAATGTGAGAGTCTGATGGGGGAAGTGGTTGGGATGTAGACTTAGCCATTCAGGAAGGGAAACTGACCAGCTTCTAGCCAGGGCCAAAAAATTGTAATTTTTGGCCACTAAGCATTTGCCCTAATTGCCCTGGGGCCAGGAACAAGCTAACTAGGAACAACCCCTATGCCTCCAGAGCCCACATAGTTATTCAAATTAGCCAATTCACAAGGAGCCCAGGAAGCCTAGCCAACTTCACCCTGCTTGACATACATAAGCTACCCCCAACAGTTCCAGCTTTCTATTACCCTGTCTTTGTGTACAATTCCCTGAGTGGCCCTGCCTGGCAGCCTTCTTTCATTTGGAGCTGTAAGTAACACAGAATTCTGCCTTTCATCTATCCAATTGTTTTGTCCTGTCATCAAAGAAATCTTAAACCTTATAAAACATGAATTCAGTGCTATCGTAATTAAAATATATCCTAAGCATCTTTCTGTAAAATGTAGTAATTTAGCATTCACAGCATTGTGTTTGTTCCCAAAGAATACCAAAGATTCATTATGTTTAGTAGTTTGTACATTTGCTGAGACTCACAGTTGAATAACTTCAAGGATGATTGAGTACACATGCTATTTAACTAGCAGTTGGGTTTATCAAGCTGTCCAACATCTGCATTTCAATGTGGTTTTGTTCTTGCCTTGTAATTATCTTTGCTGAAAATATAGTAAAGTGCCAGAATCTGTATTTCTTTGTGAAAAACAATCATCGAATGAAAGATAAACTTCAACGAAATCTAAAAAAGGGTTAACATGGCACAAGAAATGAAAAACTCCTCACAGAAATATGATTCAGGAATAAGTTGGAGGCTTGTGTAAATAGATTCATATTCTTGAGTTTTAGATATTTCAAAGGTATCAACCACATCCCTCCAAAATTAGAAAATCTAATCATATAAATTTATGTAGTTAAATTTTTCTTATCTTTTTGTGGTTTTGTCTTTGCCAATCTATCTCAATTTTTCTTATATAGTACTAATTTGTGAGACGTGACTTATTTAAGGATAAAGGATGATTATGAGCAATTAGAGGCTCAAATATGGAGGAAAGAACAGCAACCTTGATTTCTATTCATCCTTCGTACCTCCTTATTCCCTATTTGAGCAAAAAAGAGCATATCTGGGCCCTTTTGACTAAGAACTTTGCAACGTGGCACATCCCTGAACAAGAGTGGGAAATATGCATTACTTTGTTCCTAGGGATTTGAAAGATTAAAAAGGGGGCTAAGAATAAACTATACACACTATCATAAACAGATACTTATTTTAAACAGTATCCATTTATCCATACACATCAGTTTAATTAAATCACCTACTAAAAATACTTTTAAACAGTAGCTGGACTCAATTGTAGATTTAAATAACCAGATACAGAGCACAATATAATGTAGTAGTTAAGATCACAGTCTCTGGAGCCAAATTGTCTGTGTTTGCATCTCAGTTCCTCTATCTACTTGCTGTGTGATCTTAATAAGCCACTTCATCTGCTTGAACTTCAGTTTGATCATCCATAAAACAGAGATAATAATATTAATTACCTTATAATGCATTAAGATTAAATGAATGAATATGTATGTTAAATAACATATATTAAATGAATGTGTAACGTGCTTAGAACAGTGCCTAGCACTAATTGTTGTCCATCACTGTGAGTTGGTGTGATAGAGGGGGTGGGAATGATGAGATTCTAGCTCTGTAGTTAATTCTCTACATAACCTTAGCATGATAACTACTTCTCTGAGTCTCCACATCCATACCTGCAAAATGAGAGATTTGGGCTATATAGTTTCTAAGACTAGAAATTTCCTAAACTTTTGAAATTTAAATAATATTTTATAGAAATCCCTTGACTGTCGCTTCAGTTATTACCCTCCTAATCATATCCTTATAAATATCTTAATAGGCTGTGTGTGGGATCTTTAGTGTTGTGGCTGTTTGGTTGAAGGTGAGTGTTAAATGAGTCAGTTGCTGTGATCTTTCCAGTATGGTGTTAGTTTTCTTGCTCTGAATATCCAAAACAATAGAAAAATAGTTCATTTAAGACCTTCTATTTCATAAGAGAAATTATATCAGACTCACGCAGCAACAGTGAAACCAAGGGGAATAAAGTTTCTGCTGACGTTATGACTGACTGTCAAATTAACCAGTTTACCTTAACTATTTAAAAAATTTGCCCCAATTTTTAATATTGTGGTAAAATATCGATAACATTAAATTTACCATCTTAATCATTTTTCAAGTGTACAGTTCACTGGTATTAAATACATTCAGAAATTTATGCAACCATCACCACTATCCATCTCTAGAACTCTTCATCTTGGAATAATAAACTCTATACCCATTAAACAGTAACTTCCTGTTCCCCTCTCCCCAGTCCCTGGTAGAAATTTATGCAACCATCACCACTATCCATCTCTAGAACTCTTCATCTTGTTGGTGGGAATGCAAAATGGTGCAACCCCTATGGAAAATGGTTTGGAGGTTCCTCAAAGCAACCATCATTCTACTTTCTGTCTCTATGATTTTGACTTCTCTAAGTATCTCATGTAAGTGGATTCACACAGTATTTGTCTTTTTGTGACTGGTTTATTTTGCTTAGCATAATGTCCTCAAGGTTCATCCATGTTGTTGCAAATGATACAATCTTGTTCCTTACTAAAGCTCACTTATTTTTCGTTGTGTGTATGTACCACGTCTTACTTATCCATTCATCTGTTGATGGACACTTGAGTTGCTTTTACTCTTTGGCTATTGTCAGTAATGCTGCTGTTAACATGGGTATACAAATATCTCTTCCAGAGCCTGCTTTCAACTATTTTGGATATATAACCAGAAGTGGAATTGCTGGGTCATATGATAATTTTATTTGTCATTTTTTGTGAAACCACCATACTATTTCCAGCAATGGCTGTACCATTTTACACTCCTACCAACACTTCACAAGGATTCCAATTTCTCCACGTTCTTGACAACACTTTCTGTTCTTTGTTTCTTGTTTTTTTTTTTTAAATAGTAGCCATCCTAATGGGTGTGAGGTGGTATCTCACTGTAATTATAATTTACATTTCTATAATGATTAGTGAAGTTGAGCATCTTTTCATGTATTTATTAGCCATTTGCAAATCTTCTTTGGAAAAATATCTATTAAAGTTCTTTGCCCATTTTGAAATTGGTTTTTTTGTTGTTGTTGTTGTTGAGTTTTAGGAGATTTCTATATATTCTGTGTATTAATCCCTTATCAAATACGTGATTTGCAAAAAATATTTTCTCCCATCCTATGGGTTTTCTTTTTTTTTTTTTTTTTAAAGATGACCGGTAAGGGGATCTTAACCCTTGACTTGGTGTTGTCAGCACCACGCTCACCCAGTGAGCTAACCGGCCATCCCTATATGGGATCCGAACCCATGGCCTTGGTGTTATCAGCACCACACTCTGCCGAGTGAGCCACGGGCCTGCCCCTGTGGGTTTTCTTTTTACTTTGTTGATATTATCTTTTCATACACAATTTATTTAAATGTTAATGAAGTCCAGCTTGTCTGTTTTTTCTTTTGTTGCCTGTACCTTTGGTGTTATATTCAGAAAGTTATGGCTAAATCCAATGTCATGGAGCTTTTACCCCATGTTTTCTTCTAAGAGTTTTATAGTTTTAGGCCTTACATTTAGGTTTTTGTTTTATTTTCAATTATTTTTTGTATATGGCTTTAGGTAAGGGACCAACTTCATTCTTCTGCATGTGGATATCCAGTTTCCCAGCACCATTTGTTGAAAAGACTATCCTATCCCCATCAAATAGTCTTGGCATCCTTGTCAAAAATCACTTGACCATAAATGTGAGGATTTATTTCTGGGCTCTCTACTAAATTCCATTAATCTATATGTTTGTCCTTATGCCAATACCACATTGTTTTGATTACTGTAGCTTTGTAGTAAATTTTTAAGTCAGGAAGTGAGAGTCCTCCAGCTTTGTTCTTTTTTATGGTTGTATTGGCTGTTCAGGGTCCCTTGAGTTTGCACACAAATTTTAGGATAGATTTTCTTATTTTTACAAAAACTGTCAGTGGGATTTTGGTAGGGATTGCATTGAAACTGAGTATTACATTGAGTAATAATGACGTCTTAACAATATTAGATATTCCAATCTATGAACATGGGCTATATTTCCATCTGTTTATGTCTTCTTTAATTTCTTTTAGCAATGTCTTAGAGTTTTCAGCATGCAAGTCGTTTACTTCCTTTGTTAAATCAGTTCTTAAGTATTTTATTCTCTTCAATGCTACTGTGAATTGAATTGTTTCTGTAATTTATTTTTCATATTGTTCATTGTTAGTGTATAGAAATGGAACTAATTTTTGTGTGTTGACTTTATATCCTGATACTTTGCAGAATTTATTTAATAATAATAATAGATTTTTCATGGAATGTTTAGGGTTTTCCACATATAATGTCATGTCATCTGAGAACAGAGATAATTTTACTTCTTTCCAATTTAGATGCCTTTTATTTTTTTACTTGCCTAATTGCTCTGGCTAGGACTTCCAGGACTGTGTTCAAAAGAAGTGGCAAAAGCAGGCATCCTTGCCTTGTTCCTGACCTTACAGGAAAAGCTTTCATTCTTTTACCATCAAGAATGATGTCCACTGTGGGTTTTTTATAAATGGCTTTTATTATTTTGATGCGATTTCCCTTTATTCCTAGTGTGTTGAGTATTTTTATCATAAAGGGGTATTAAATTTTGTGAAATGCTTTGTATCAATTAAAATGTTCATGTTGTTCTTTCATTTTGTTAATGTGGTGTATCATGTTTATGTTGAACCATCCTTGCATTACAGGAATAAATCCAACTTGTTCATGGTGTAAAATGCTTTTAATAAACTGCTGAATTTGCTTTGTGAGTTTTATGTAGAGAATTTTTTCATCAATATTTATAAAGGATATTGTTCTGCAATTTCTTATTGTGTCTTTGTATGCCTTTGGTGTTAGGACAATGCTGGCCTCATAAAATGAGTTCAGAAATGTACCGTGCTCTTCAATTTTTTGAAAAATTTTGTGAAGAGTTTGTGCTAGTTCTTCAAATGTTTGGTAGAACTTGCCAGTGAAAGCATCAAGTCCAGGGCTTTTCTTTGTCAGGAGATATTTTATTACAGACTCAATCTCCTTATTAGTTATGGGTCTATTTAAATTTTCTTTTCTTCATGATTTAGTCTGTAGGTTTTGTGTTTCTAGTAATTTTTCCATTTTATCTAGGTTATCTAATTTGTTAGTGTACAATTTTTCATAGCACCCTTATAATCTTTTTTATTTAAATAGAATCAATGGTGAGAATCAATGGTTTAGAAAAAAAATGGTAATATCCCTACTTTCTTTTCTGACTTTAGTAATTTGGGTCTTCTCTCTTTTATTCTTAATCTTGCTAGAGGTCTGTTAACTTCCTTGAATTTTTCAAATAACCAACTTTTGGTTTTGTTGATTTTCTCTATTGTTTTTCTATTTTGTATACCATTGATATTTGCTCTAATATTTATGATTTCCTTTCTTCTGCTACCTTTGGGTTTAGTTTGTTCTTTTTCTAGCTTCTTAAGTTGTAAGGTTAGGTTGTTAATTTGAGATCTCTCCTGTTTTTTAATGTAAGCATTTTTAGAAATAAGTTTCTTCATTAGCAGTACTTTTGTTGGGTTCCATAAGTTTTGGCATGTTGTATTTTAATTTTCATGTTCTATGCATTTTATAATTTTCTTTGTGATTTTTTTTTATCCACTGGTAGATTAAATGTGTCATTTAATTTATACAATTTTGTACAATTTTTGTCTTCTGTTATTGATTTCTAACTTTATTACATTGTGGTCAGAGAAGATACTTTGTGATATGTGTATATCTTTTCAGATATAGTAAGACTTCATTTCTGTGTACGCTTAAGAAGAAAGTGTATGGTGCTGTTCTTGGGTACAAAGTTCAGCACTCTCCTGTGAAATCTAGTCAGTTTACTGTGTTTAAGTCCTCTGTCTTCTTACTTACCTTCTTTCTGCTGTTCATTATTAAGAGTGGAATATTGAAATCTCTAACTATTATTATAGAATTGTCTATTTCTCCCTTCAGTTCTTTCAGTGTTAGCTTTGTATATTTTGACAGTTTGTTGTTAGGTGTGTAAATGTTTATAATTGTTATATCTTCTTGCTCTGTTGAACCATTTATTAGTATCTAACACTCTTCTTTGTCTTTATCATCTTTTTTGACTTAAGATTTATTTTGTCTGCTGTTCATATAGCCACATCTGCTCTCTTTTGATTAATATTTGCATGGAATATGTTTTTTCTGTCTTTTCACTTTAAGTCTATTTGTGTCTGTGGATATAACGTGAGTCTCTTTTAGACAGCATACAATTAATCATGTTTTTATTTTATTTATTTTTTAATCCATTCTGCCAATCTCTGTCTTTTGCCTGGAGGGCTTAATTCATTTACATTTAAACTAATTACTAATAAGAGAGGACTTCTGTCATTTTGCTACTTGTTTTCTGTATACCTTATAGCTTTTATGTCCCTCATTTCTTGCATTGCTGTCTTCATTTGTATTTTGTTTGTAGTTGATATTTTGTAGTGAAGTGTTTAAATTCCTTTCTCATTTTCCTTAGTTTTTTGTCTGTTTCTTTGTTTTTTGTGGTTACCAAAGAAATTGCATTTAACATGATAAATTACAACACTCTAGTTTGAAATTATACCAGCTTAATTTCAATACCATACAAAAACTCAGATTGTTTAACAACTCTATTTCCCCCCTTTTTTAATGTTTTGATAGAAAATTATTTTCTCAACATAGAAATGAAGGAAAATATCACAAATTAAATTTAAAGTCAATTGATAAGGAACAATTTTAACACTCAAAGATTTACATCCTTCATGCAAAAAAAAACTCTTAAAAATGAATTTAGTTTTTAAGAAAAATCTAAGCAGAAATTTAGTGAAGGACATGAACATATAAGTCAAACACCCCAAAGAAACAAAACAAATATGGCTAATAAGTACATTCTAAGATGTTGTGGGGGAGAGAGGAGGGACAGGGCTGGCCCTCAGCTCCTGTCTCAGGGCCCCAGGGCAGCTGGCTCCATTGCTCCTTTAGTTGCTGATGTCAAAAAATTACATTTTTATATGTTGTGTACCCAAAACATCTATGTACCCCAAAACATAAATTAATAATACTTTTTAATGCATTAGTCTTTAAAATTATGAAGGAAAAAAATGTTGAATTGCAAACCAAAGCTAAGATAATAGTAGTTTTTAGAATAACAATTGTTCTTTAAATATATTAATAGCTTAAATTATGTAGAAAACAAAAGGTAAAGTTACAAACCATTGTTACAATAATACTAGCTTTTATAGTTACCCATGCATTTACCTTTACTGAGATATTTATTTTTCTCTACGACTCTGAGTTACTGTCTAGTGACCTTGCATTTCACCCTGCAAGGACCTCCTGAGCATTTCTTGTGGGGCAGGTTTATTGGTAACACATTCCCTCAGCTTTTATTTATCTGGAAATGTCTTGATTTCTACTCATTTTTGGAGGATAGTTTGGCCAAATATAGGATTCATGGTTAACATTTTGTATTCCCCTAATACTTTACATATATTGGCACACTGCTTTCTAGCCTCCAAAGTTCCTGATGAGAAATCTTCTAATGATATTATTGATGATCTCCTGTATGTGACAACTTGCTTCTCTCTTGCTGCTTTCAAGATTTTCTTTTGGTATTTGTCTTTAGAAAGTTTGACTAAAATGTGTCTTGGTGTGTGCCTGAATTCATCTTACTTGAGGTTTGTTGAAGTTCTTCAATATTTATATTTATGTCTTTCATCAAATTTGGTAAGTTTTTAGCCATTGTTTCTTCAAATATTTTCTCTGCTCTTTATCTCTTCTCCTCTGGGACTCCCACAGTGTATATGTTGGTCTGCTTGATTGTGTCCCATAGGTCCTTTAGGCTGTATATACTTTATTCCAATCTTCTCTCTTTCACTTAGTAATTTCTACTGTTCTATCTTCACGTTCACTGCTTCTTTCTTCTACCTGCTCAAATCTGCCTTTTAATCCCTCTAGTGAATTTTTTATTCCTATTATCACACTTTTCAGCCTCAGCATTTCCTTCTAGTTTCTTCTTAGGTTTTTTACCAATCTTGTTCATGCATCATTTTCTTGACTTTGTCCACATCTTCCTTCAGTTCTTTAAGCATCTTTAAGAGAGTTGTTTTAAAGTTGTGCAGTAGAGCTGTCATGAGGACTTTTTCAGGAATAGTTTCTATTGACTTAGGGTTTTTTCTTCCATTAAATGGGTCACAATTTCCTGTTTCTTTGTATTGCTTATAATATTTGTTGAAATCTGGATGTCTGAATCTAGTATTGTGGTAACTCTGGAAATCAGATTCTCTCCCTCCCTTGAGTGTTCTGTTTCTGTTATTGTTATTGTTTTTTAATTGTTGTAGACTGTCTCTGTGTCAATGAGCTCTATATACAATAAACTTAAGGTCTTTCTAGGTCATTTCTGAGCCCACACCTTTCTCTAGGCATACATAGTCACTTTCTAATTATTCCCATGTATGCAGTTGTTTTTGAACATTCTAGTCTGTAAAGGCTCCAAAAAGTGGAAAAATAGAAAACTAAAGTGGAGGGGGTGGGGATGGTCCTTCAAATCCCCTGAAAATTACATCAGCTAAAGGGGGAGGGACTTACTACAATTGGAGGAGATCCAAAACAGTGGCTGCCTACCTCTTTGTTTGCATCTCTGTGATCAGCAATCAGAGCACAGATCCCCAATGCTGGGAGAATATGGTCCTTTTTGCTTGGCTCCTGCAAACTGAGTGCAGGTTGTGCCAGGAACACATGCACAACTGCCTGCCATGGGACTAGGGTTGGGAGATAGGTAACTGCTAATGTGCTAAAAGCTGAAATTGACTGAAATTAATCACAATTTATCATTCAACTTCCCCTGGAAGTTGCAAGTATTTAATAGACTTCAGATTTCCAAAGTACTTCAAAAAATTTGTGTTAAAATAGAATTAAAAGATAATACAAATCTTTCCATGGAATTTTTGAAGTAACCATGTACATCAGACAAATTTTGTCGGTACAATTTTTGTCTAAGTGAGGAAACAGATTCCCAGGGCTTCCTATTCTGCCATCATCCTTACCTTAACTTTTTAAGAAATAGATTTATGACAGGTAATTTACAATATCCAAAATTAAATTTTCTTTTCTAAGGCTAACTCACTAGCAAAGAGCACTGTCTGCTGTATATAACAAGTTTAGCATAACACCCAATTTTGCATTTACATTATTGCATTGTATTAAAGTGAATTTGTTTTAAGGGGGAAAAAAAGAGAGAAAAGAAAGTATTTAGTAGAGTTTCAACTAAAAGATGAGCATTTCTGTGAGGTTTTCGATGATGATAATCAAAAGTTCCTGTCACTCTCAATATTGCTTCCATCTAGTTCCATGGCCAGGGCCAAAAGATGTTTGCAGAAATTAAGTTGAGGTGTAATACCACCTGGAAAATAATTATTAATTCATTATCAACTTTTAAATGTGATTCTTTTTAATACTCACATACTGAAGTCTGTAACTGCTGTTATGTTGCCACAGATGTACTACACTTTTTAAATCAGTTTCAAAATAATACACAGATGGCCTTTGTTCCAGAAAATCTCTGGTTTCTTTCCCCTTCACTGACCACATAGTCAATATGCATGAATCACAAAGCTGAGACTTAACATTTTCTTCAATTAGCCTGGGGCAATAATAAATCAAGGATTCATTTCTAGAGATGGCAAACTTCACAGATACAATGCTGTGGGGAGACGATAGGCATCTGTTTTATGGGAGAATGTTACTAATGGTGATTAGATACACATTAGTGCATAATTTTCACTCATTTTTTATGGGTCAAAAGCTTATTAGGTTAACCCTTATTTTTTGTCACTGAAGCATAGGCTGTTTTCATGAGACTGATACATACCTCTTAGGATTTACTCAGGTCAGATATTGCATTGCAATAATTTTTCTACCTTAGCTTCCTGATAGACCTGAAGTAGTGTACAGTAAACTGGACCCAACTCTTCAGCACAGCCTGACCACAGTGTGAACACAGACTTTTTTGTCTTTTTAGTATCTGGTATAAAAATTGTTTGAAGTAACATATTGGCTTTATTTAAAATATACTTTAATAAGATTTCTGAGGGAAACTATTACAGAGCTTTAAAATCTATAGAATTAAGGGGGTCACTACTGATGTTTCTCTGGAGTAAATTCAAGACAAAAAATACTTTCTGGTTTGACTGTAGGTGGGGGAAAAATAAGAAATACCCCTACTGAGAGAAAAAAGCAAGAAGAAGCAACATAAAAGATGTTTCTACTGAAATGTTGTGGGGTATGATTGTTGAATCCTCCTAGTGACCCCCGCAATGATAAATAAAATT
This sequence comes from Galeopterus variegatus, assembly GCF_000696425.1. NCBI lineage: Eukaryota > Metazoa > Chordata > Mammalia > Dermoptera > Cynocephalidae > Galeopterus > Galeopterus variegatus. Next base: position 577,160 of record NW_007726690.1, on the reverse strand, counting down.
ACCTTCAATAAAATTCTTTTATAAACTTTGTATAAATGCTCTTCATAGAAATAAATGAAGAAGCCCAAATCTTGCAACAGGATAGGTAAAAAAAATCAAAACAGCAGGAGTTGGGGGCAAAGAGCAACAGAAAACACTACCCTGTGGATTATGGCAATGAACATGGGTCATGTTACAAGACAAAGTAAGATTCATCTCAGCCTCTGCATGAGAATCCAGTCAGATGCATAGAGCGAATGTTTATCATTTGTTTAGGTAAAACATTGAGGGCATGATATCTGAAATTTATGAACCTTTAGCGGTGGAGAGGTGTCAAGTCCTGTCATGGATAAGTGTAAGAAAAGTTTCTTTGAATAAAGTATCATCTACTTGAGACATGAAATATAAAAAAGAAATACCCATGTGGAGGGGAGATGAAGAGTGCTGAGGGCAAAGATGGTGGTTTAAGCAAAAGCCCAGGTGGAAGAGAAAACATTCCATACTCAAGCTACCAAAATGACTTCTGACCTACTATATTATAGAATATGAGATACAGTGCATTGAGAAATTAAATAGAGAAATATATAAGATTCAGATTGTAAAAGGCCTTCTACTCTATACTAAGGAATTGGGACTTGATCCTGAAGAAAATGGGGAGTTATTAAACGATTTTAAATAGGGGATTAATAATATTAGCAGTATCACACTTATACCCACACAAATGAATCCTTGTTTATGATTTCTTCTTTCCATGACCCTACCCACACAGCAAGGAATCCAAAGGGCTAAGGACACAAGGCCATCTTGTACACATGCCCACCCTTCCAGAGCCCAGAATATCATGCCCAGATGATATCATGTAAGCTGCTTCCATGACCTATGTGGCCTCTTCACTGGGTCTGTTCCTTCTAGGGCATATCTCCCCTGAGGGCTCACCTGTAGTCATGCCCAGATGATATCATGTAAGCTGCTTCCATGACCTGTGTGGCCTCTTCACTGGGTCTGTTCCTTCTAGGGCATATCTCCCCTGAGGGCTCACCTGTAGGCCTGAGCAAAAGCCCCGAAGGATGGCTGTGGGCAATCATCAGTTATACAGGTTGTAGTGTCTGTATATAAGTGCATGAAGCCCCTGGAAGTGATGGATGGAGCATGAGCGTACAGAAGCTGTACAAGTCAGGTTTCTCCAGAGAGACAGAACCAATAGGATGGATGTATAAATAGATAGTTAGATGAGAGGGGAATTACTAGGGGTATTGGCTCATATGATTTTGGAGGCTTAGAAGTCCCATGACAGGCCGTCTGCAAGCTGGAGGCCCTGGGATGCTGGTATGGTAGCTTAGTCCAAGCACAAAAGCCTCAGAACCAGGAAAGTGGATGGTGTAATTCTCAACTCAAGAACCCAGTGGTGGGGCTGATGTAAGTCCTGGAATCCAAAGGCCAGAGAGCCTGGAGTTCTGATGTCCAAGGGAAGGAGAAGATGAGTGTCCCAGCTCTAGGACAGAGAAAGGAAATTGCTTTACTTTTGACTTTTTTTTCTTTCTGTCTGGGCCCCCAGCTAACTGGGATGGTAACCTGCCACTTCGAGGGAGGATACTTCCCACTCAGTCCACCAACTCACATGCCAATCTCCTCTGGAAATATCCTCACAGACACACCCAGATATAATGCTTTACCATTTTTCTAGGTATTTCTTAATCCAGACAATTTTACACTAAAATTAGCTGTTATGGAGGCCATGACCTTCTACTTGCATTCTTGCCTGAGCTTCAGCTCATAAATTTTAGAATTGGGACTGATGATTATCTACGTGCTTTAGAAATAACACTCTGGGACTGGCCTGTTTGCTCAGTTGGTTAAAGCACAGTGTTGTCACACCAAGGTCAAGAATCCAGATACCTGTACTGGCAAGCCACCAAGATAAATTAAAAATAAATAAATAAATAAATAAATAAATAAAATAAAGTTTGCCTCAATTTAACAATGCTAAAAATACATTAAAAGAAAAGATCACTCTGGCTACATTGCAGAGATTGGAATGGAGGCATCAGGAACTGGTAAAAGCATAGTATCAAATAATTTATTGAAGTATTCCAGGAAAAAGTTGTTATGGCCTAACCCAGGGTTGCAACAGTAGGGATGGAGATAATTTTACAGAATTTGGTGTTTGATTAATGTGGGGGCTGAGATGGAGAGATAAATTTAAGTGATATCCAATTTTTTTCAATTTTCACAACCAGGTCAATGCTAATAACTTCTGTTGCAATAGGCATAATAAGAGAGAGAACAGTTTACAGGCAGATGCTGTTGAGTTCAGTTTAGAACATAATCATTTAAAGTTCCTGTGGGAGTCAAAATGGAGATACCTAATAGAGCATTGGATTTTGTGATTTATAAAAGGCTATGTGCTGAGGAAATAAATGCAGGACTTTTTAGCAAATAGATAATCACCGAAGTTCCTGGAGTGAAGGAAATTATCTGAAGAGTCGTAGGTGAGAAAAGAGGAGAGCTGGGAACAGGTCAGTGAGGAAAGCCAACATGTAAGGGATAAGAATTTGAAGAGAACTCCACAATTAAGTTAACAAGGAAGTTAACGAAATAGGCTGAATAAATGAATCAATAAAATTAAATGCAGCATGTGCTTTAATAGCCAATGCCACCTACTAATTCTGGGAATATAGCCTGCAAAGATTTTCAACAATTTTTTTAAAATATTTAATTATCTGCAATACATGAACCAGTGTATGTAACTCACTTCCTACCAATGTAAATGCCTGTGTTTTTTTGTTTTTGTTTTGTTTTTTAAAGATGACCAGTAAGGGGATCTCAGCCTCTGACTTGGTGTTGTCAGCATCACGCTCTCCCCAACAAGCCAACTGGCCATCCCTATAAAGGATCCAAACCCACCCTGGTGTTATCAGCACCACACCCGCCTGAGTGAGCCATGGGCTGGCCCCCAAGTTGTTTTTAATGATTATAAAAATTTGCTTTATTTAGTAATTATAATTAAAGCTGTAAGTAATTTATTTTACTATTATGTACTGTTTATATTTAATTGTATTTAAATCATTTAATTCACATACTCTTCATCAAATATTGTATGCCAGACATTCTGTTGATATACTGTCATTTAATTCTTATGAAAAACTTATAAAATAGCTACTACTATCAACCCTTTATGAATGAACAATCGAGCGTAGAGAAATGAAGTAACTTGAACAGGATTACAGTGTTCTCAGGTAGCAGAACTGGAGTTTGAACTTGGGCTGATTAACATCAAACATATTAACATTATAAATTTATTTGGGTATCAAGATAAAAGCATAGATAAATAAAGATACTCTTTCCAGGTGATTTAAGTTTGAACAGCCTTTCTTGATCACCATTATTATAATAACATAGTTTTAGAACATCTACATATTGACTTTCTTATCTTGTGCTCACTATTGAAAAAAAAATCTGAATCAACTTTGGATTAACTTTTTCTTTCGTTACATAATAAATAACTAGAATGCATTCAGTTTTAATTGAAGCATTTAAATGCTAATTTATCTTGGAATAAAATTCAACCAATTCTTGACACCTGTACTATTCAAGTCATGTGGAAAAAAGTCTCAGTAACTTGAAAATATTGAGAAAAACACAATTTAAATATGTGAAAATTCCTAAATAAATAATAGATAAAATTCAGTTTATTAATTAAATAATACCTAACACAAAATTATGACTAATTGTGATTTAAACAAAATCATAGAGAAAAGGTCTAGGTAAAGTAACATAATGTAAAGTAAAATAAAATATTTAAAATAAAATAATTTTAATTGTCCCACTGATTACTACCATGGAAAATTACACCACTGTGGACTTAAAACATATTTTCACAGTCAATCTACCTAAATTATGTGTACTCTATAAATTTGTTTAAGAGGATTTTTTTTTCTTTGAGCATAAAAGTAAATTTTAGCATCAGTCCTATTCAAATCATCATAAATTCCTAATTAGTGAGACATAGCTAATAAGATATGACATTATTCTTAACTACTATAATAACCTGTAAGCACTTCATATGCTATATTAAATATGAAGATGAAATATGTGGATACTTCAAAAAGTTCATGGAAAAATGGAATTAAAAGATAATATGAATCTGTCCATGAATGTTTTGATGACCCCTTGTATCCAAATGAGTTTTAGTTAGCCATATTATAAGGTTGACATGTCATAAAATTAGATGGCAATGTTGAGTAATGTCAGGAGAATGTACAAAATAAATAAATAAACACCTCCAGGAGTCAACCAATAGAAGCAGGCAAGAAATAAAACATGTAGTGCAAAGAGAGGGAAACATTTATTTTCTTTCAAAAGACCAACTCAACAGAGATGTCCCATCTACTTATAAAAACACATAAAACATCCATTTATTTAGATGTGATATATATGCACATATATTATAGAGATGAAAAAGGAGATAGAAAGTAACAGCCTTAGTAGTGCCAGGTTGTCAACAAACTAAAATGGAAAGCTCCATACTGCCCCTGACTGAAATCACATGACTTTGTGATAACCTTATACTCCCACCTACATATATATTCAGCTTTCAGTAAGTCAATCACTAACCCACTCCTCAGAATTTTTCTCATTTAATCATTCATTCATAAAATGCTTGAGATCATCAGTTGTGTATCAGACACTATATTTTGTACTCAAAGTACAGAAATGAGCAATAACTCCTGACCACAGTAAGTCAATCACTAACCCACTCCTCAGAATTTTTCTCATTTAATCATTCATTCATAAAATGCTTGAGATCATCAGCTGTGTATCAGACACTATATTTTGTACTCAAAGTACAGAAATGAGCAATAACTCCTGACCACATTGAACTCATAATCAATAAGGAAAAAAGTAAAAAACAGTGATTACAATGTGGTTTGTTAATCATTCTCATAAATGTATGCTCAGGTACTGTAAAAGCAAAGGAATGCATTTATGTCTCAATTAGCATACCATGTCTGGGAAATTTTCTCAGAAGAAATTGGTTACTCTTGAGGTAAGTCATGAAGTCCATGAAGAACTTTCTTCAGCAGAGAAGAGAGGTATAAGAATGTTCCATGCAGAAAGATTAGCACATAGCAAGACAAAGCACTAGAACCAAGACTCCAGAAACTGGAAATTAATTAGAATGGTATAAGTAGACATTGCTTATGGGGCAGTAGAAGAGATAGAGCTAGAATAAGAGGTAGGAGCCTTGTTCAATAAAGACATTTTAAAATTATCCTGAAACCTAGAAACCACACAAAACTTTTAGAGAAATTGGTACATTTATCTAAATAGCATTTGACATGATTAATTAGTCAGCATGTGCTTTGGCAAAAGATTCAGATATCAGTTAAGGAAACAAATAAATTTGCTCCTGTAATGACCGAGAAAAGAAAAGTGAACCCAAAGTAACGTGGTTCTAGTGGGGATGGAGTTAGGAGGAAATACGGGTAAAAGATTGCACATGGAGGTATGATTAAGAGGCCTCTGACATTACTGTCTATAATGTGATCTTCATTTTTTAAACCTTTACAATGAGCATGATTTTCATCCAACTTTTGACCTAATCTTCATATGATGTTCAGAAGCAGGTCCATCTTGAAGCTAATGGAACTTAAATATCAAAGATCCTCACTTTGCATAGCTTCCTTCCAAGACCCAGGAAAGGGCCCACTAATGTGTTCATATGATCATGTGACTTTTTTTAATTAGCAAAAGTGGGATACTTTAACTCTAATTGATTAAGAACACTGTCCTTTTCCATTCAACTCCTCCTCTTCTTAGGTGACATAGGACGCCTTTGAGCATTTGAGGATATAGCTAAGGAGAAGTTTATGTATAAATACATTTAGTTTGAGTTTAGTGGGAAATATTTATGTGATTCAGAAACTTCTGTGAATACCTAGATAATTGCTACCTGTTTCAATGTAGGAATGACTTCTAGAAATACTCTTCCACTCACTGACCTAAGGTGCTACAGAACTGCAATCATTATAATGTGAGCAGATTCTATGCAACCCAACCTCTGAGTTGGAGAGAGAAATCTGGTTGTGAAATGTCAGGAGTAAGAAGCTCTTCTTTTTAAAATTATTCTAAATCTTACTCATATATTACAAAAACTTCTTAAAACCTTTCCTAATTTTGAAAAACAATTCTAGAAATTGCATGACATTTTTGATAATGAGTTATAAAGTAAAAGGAATTCTTCTAAACTAATAAAAAAAATACATTTTGATGAAATATGCTAGAGAAAGAACTGTTTTTCTTTTCTTGCTACAGAAAAAAATATAAGGAAATCTTTGTAATATGAAGCATTGATAAAAGAATATACACCCAAATACAGGAGGAGGGGGAGTATTATTGAAGATATCATGCAATTAACTGAGTAAATATCATGCTAATTTTCTGAAGTTTTGCGATGTTAGTGGGTTTTTGACCATTTTTAGTTTTTCTTTATTTTTTAATTTTTTTTATTGAAATATAATTGATTACACATATTTGTGGGGTACACATTTATCAGTATTTGTGTCCAATATATGAC
>NW_007726690.1:569135-569913 GCF_000696425.1 Galeopterus variegatus | reverse complement strand
ATAATTGATTACACATATTTGTGGGGTACACATTTATCAGTATTTGTGTCCAATATATGACGATCAAATCAGGAAAGTAGGCATATTTGTCATTACAAAATGTACTCATTCTTTGCGTCCATTAACCAATTTCTCCCTAATCTCCCCCTTTCCCACCTCTAATAACCACAGTTCTATTACCTCCTTCTGAAAGCTTAACATATTATTGCGTTCGTTGATTCTTTTTTTTTATTTGTTTGTTTTCTTTCTTTCTTTAGCTCCCACTTATGAATGAGGGCATGCAATATATCTCTTTCTGTGCCTCGCTTATTTCAGTTAACATAATTTTCTCCAAGCTCATCCATGCTGGTTTTAAAATTTTTTTAATTTAGTTATTTGTTTTTTTACTGTTGTTTTAGTTTGTATATCCTGGATGTTAATCCTTTGTTACATGCATAGTTTGCAAATATTTTCTCCATTCTGTAGATTGTCTTTTCACTCTGTTGTTTGTTTCCTTTGCTGTAAAGAAGCTTTACAGTTTGATATATTCCATTTGTTTATTTTTTCTGCTGTTGTCTGTGCTTTTGGGATCTTATTCATAAAGTCTTTGCACAATCTTACAACCCAAAGTGTTTCCCTATGTTTTCTAGTAGGAGTTTTATAGTTTCAAGTCTTATATTTGAGTCTTTAACTCATTTTGAGTTGATTTTGTTGGTGGGAGGTATGGGTCTAATTTCATTCTTCTACATATGGATATCCAGTTTTCCCAGGACAATTTATTGAAAAGACTGTTCTTTCC
>NW_007726690.1:530420-567662 GCF_000696425.1 Galeopterus variegatus | reverse complement strand
TTGCTTTCCCGATTTCATTTCTGGTCATAATTTTGGAGTATAAAAGTGCAACTGATATTTGCACATTGATTTTATACTCTGCAACTTTACTGAATTAGTTTATCAGCTCTAGGAGGTTTTTTTGAAGATTACTTGCTTTCCCGATTTCATTTCTGGTCATAATTTTGGAGTATAAAAGTGCAACTGATATTTGTACATTGATTTTATACTCTGCAACTTTACTGAATTAGTTTATCAGCTCTAGGAGGTTTTTTTGAAGATTATTTAGGTTTTTTTCTGTATATAGGATCATATCATCTGCAAACAGTGACAGCTTGACTTGTCTTTTCCAATTTAGATGCCCTTTATTTCATTGTCTTGGCTGATTGCTCTGGCTAGTACATCCAATACTGTGTTCAATAGGAGTGGTTAAAGTGGTCATCATTGTCTTATTTCTGTTCTTAAAGAAAAAGCTGAAATCTTTTCAGAATGATATGAGTGGGTTTGTCATGTATGGCTTTTATTGTGTTGAGACACCTTCCTTTTATATATAATTTGTTGAGAGTCTTTTTCATGAAGGGATGTTGAATTTTGTAATATTTTCTGCATCTTGAAAAGATCATACGATTTTGGTCCTTGATTTTGATGATGTGATGTATCATATTTATTGATTTGTGTATGTTGAATTATCCTTGCATCCCTGGGATGAATCCCACTTGATCATAATATATAATCTTTTTGATGTGTTGCTATATTCTGTTTGCCAATGTTTTGTTGAGGATTCTGCATCTATGTTCACCAAGGATATTGGCCTGTAGCTTTCTTCTTTTTGTTGTATCTCTGTCTGGTTTTGTTATCAGGGTGACGCCGGCCTCATAGAGTGAGTTTGGGAGGATGACCTCTGTTTCAATTTTTTGGAATAGTTTGAAAAGGATTGGTATTAATTTTTCTTTGAAGGTTTGGTAGAATTTAGCAGTGAAGCCATCCAGTCCTGGGCTTTTCTTTGTTGGAAGATTGGCCATTACTGCTTCAAGCTCATTGCAGGTTATTGGTCTATTGAGGTTTTCTATGTTGTCTTGGTTCAGTCTTGGTAGTTTGTATGTGTCCATAAATTTATCCATTTCATGCAGGTTTTCAAATTTGCTGGCATAAAGTTGCTCATAATAGTTTCAAATGATTGTATTTCTGTAGAATTGGGTGCAACATCTCCTTTTTTCATTTCTGACTTTTGTTATTTGAGTCTTCTATCATCTTTTTTTTTTAGTTAGACTAGCTAACAGGTTGTCTGTTTCGGTTATCATCTCAAAGAACCGACTTGTTGGTTTTCATGCTTTGTATTGGGGTTTTTTGGTCTCTGTTTCATTCTGCTATGTTCTGATCTGAATTATTTCTTTCTGTCTACTAATTAAGAAATTGAATTGTTCTTGTTTTTCTAGTTTTTGGAGGTATAACATTAGGTTGTTTATATGGAGTCTTTTCTAGTCTTTTGACATAAGCATTTATTGCAATAAACTTCCCTCTTGGTACTGCTTTTGTAGTGTACCATAGGTTTTGGTAAAATGTTTCTTTATTTTTATTAATTTCAAGAAAGTTTTTGATTTCCTGTTTAATTCCTTCTTTGACTCATAAGTTGTTCAGAAAATGTTGCTTAATATCCATATATTTGTGTTGTTACCAAAGTTTCACTTGTTTATTGATTTCTAGTTTTAATCCATTGTGATCTGAAAAGATAGTAGAAATGATTTCAATTTTTTAAAATTTGTTGAGACTTGATTTGTGTCCTAACATGTGGTCTATCATGGAGAATCTTCCATGTGCTGATGAGAAGAATGTATATTCTATATCTGTTGGAAGAAATGTTCTGTGGATGTCTGCCAAGTTCGGTTGGTTAAAGTGTAGTTTAAATCTTGTATATCTCTATTGATTTGCTGTCTATATGATCAGTCTAATGTTGATAGGTGGGTGTTGAGTTCCCTAACTATTAGTATATTGGGGTCTATTGCTCTCTTTAGGTCTAATAGTATTTGCTTTATATACCTGGATGCTCCAGTGTTGGGTGTCTGTATATTTATGACTGCTACATCTTCTTGCTGGATAGATCCCCTCATCATTACATAGTAGCTTTCTTTGTCTCTTTTTATAATTTTTGGTTTAAAGTCTATTTTATCTGATATAAGGATGGCTACTTTTGCTCATTTTGGGTTTCCATATGCATGGATGTCTTTTCCATTTCTTCACTATTAGTCTGTGTGAGTTTTTACAGATAAAGTGAGTTTCTTGTAGACAGCATATAGCTGAGTCTTGTTTTTTAATCCATTTATCTAGTCTATGTGTTTTGAGTGGGAATTCAATCCACTTACATTTTGAGTTGTTATTGAGTCATATTATCTTACCTTACCTCTGGCACTTTTTAAATTTTTGGATGGTTGTTTTAAATGACCTTTGTTCTTTTGTTTCCCTTTTATTTTTTGCCTTTGATATTTGTTGGATTTTTGAAATGGTAAGGCACAGTTTCTTTCTCTTTCTTGATTGCATATCTATTCTACCTGTGGGTTTTGTTTGATCTCATGTATTCATGGTGGTTATTATCATTTTGTGGATTTCAGATGCAGGACTCCCTTACATATTTATTGTAGGGCTGGTTTTGTGGTGGTGAACTCCCTTAGTTGTTGGGAAATACACTATTTCTCCTTCATTTCTGAAGGGTGGCCTTGCTGGGTATAGTATTCTTGACTGGCATTTTTTTCTTTTAGTACTCTGAATACATCATTCTATTTTCTTCTGGCCTATAGAGTTTCTGCTGAGAAGTCTGCTGTTAGTCTGATGGGGGCTCCCTTATAGGTGATTTGATTTTTTTTTTTTTTTCTGCTTTTAGGATTCTCTCTTTGTCTTTTACTTTTGGCAGTTTGACTACAATATGCCCCAGAAAAGAACATTTGGATGCAATCTGTTTGGACATCTTTGAGCCTCTTGGATCAGGAATCTCCCAATACTTGGGAAGTTTTCTGCTCTTATTTCATTGAATAGGCTTTCATATTTCTAGTGTTCCTACATTGATGTCTGCTCATCTGCTAGAGTAGTTGCTTCCTCTATTACTCTGTAGTAGATGTGTTTTATATTGACTATTGGCTCCATGCCAACTTGCTGGCACATCAGCTAGTGTCCCATATCCCTGATAGGTACACTGGGGTGTGCTGAAAGTATTCAGCTTGAATGGATGGCCCTGGATAATGTTTCTCTTTCATGTTTTCTGTGAGGACAGGCTTCTGCTGGGACTTTGCTTCTCCTTCTTTCCTCTTTCTTCATTTCCTGTTAAAATGCAGGAACACCTGAATCTAAATGAGGTGGAGCTGGTGGTACCCTTCCTGGGCATTGATGGGGAGCAGTACCAACTGCTGTGTGGGGAGAAAGATGGCTGCAACAGTACTGCTTTGGGATTACGGGGTGGAGATGGCAGCAGCCATGAGTTCATGCTTTCTTTTGTGGTTCAGGTACTGGACTGAAAAGGGAAGGGCTGCTGAACAAATTCTCAGGATGTGGGCAGAACCCCTGGGTTAGCCCTTGGTGGAACACCCTGTTCCTCCACTGTTGGGAGGGCATGTGATGGGGGCACCAAGTCTCGACACCTGTGTGGGCTACTCAGTGTTGCTAAGGTGTTTTGTTGTGAAGGGATTGGTTGTTTCACTTCTGGGTTTGGCAAAGTTGCTGGGCTGAACTGTTCAGGGTGGATCCACCAGGCCACCTCTCTGAAATGAGTGGATGCACTTTATTTCTACTGGCCTAAGGGCATATATGTTATGGTAGAAACCCGTGAGCTGGTTTTTCAACTTGGGGCACAGGCAAGGCTGAGTGTTTGGAGGGAAATGGGGTGTGGTCCACCTGATGAAGGTCCACCTGTCAGGTCTCTGGCTGGGATTTAGGGATGCATCTGTTCAGCAGGACTAGGGTTGGCTTCTCAGGCTGCAGAAGAGAGCTCAGGCTTATAGCTCCCAGGATCAGGATGTTACAGACTTTCCTGTGAGTTCACTGGATGGAAGGCAGAGCCTTAAAGCTGGGGAAGCACTCTGGCTACTGGCCCCAGAGCAGAGTGCACTCCTGAAACAGCTCAGGTTTTAAGATGGCACCAATCTATATAAGCTTGGGTCCTATGGGTTAGGGGTGGGGAGTGCACCTACCTGTGATAATGATCTAGGGTACTAGTTTTATATGGTTCTACCCACACTTGGCTCTAGATTTGTACTGCCAAAGGATCTGTGGACCTATGTAGTAAGGACAGAGGTTGGTGTATGTCCTCTGCCTACCTCTCACTGCCAGGGAAACTTCCTGCACCAATCCCAGTGTTGGAGACATGGCAAGGGCAGCCATGTGCCTCTCTCTCTTCTCATGTTACCCTCCTGGGTTTCTGTTCTGTACAGCAATCTCACCAGTCTCCTGTTGTACTCCCACACTTTCTGACTATATTAGTCCATTTCTGTCGTTTATAACAAAACACCTGGTACTGAGTAATGTATAAGAAAATGTAATTTATTACTTACAGTTTCAGAAGCTGGGAAGTCCAAAGTCCAGGGAACACACTTGGTGAAGGCCTTGGGGGTGATGACAGTGACCCAGGGGTCTCACATGGCAGAAAATGGTTGAGCAGAGCTAGAGGTAGTTTCGCTGCTCTCTTTTTAAAGTCCTCAGAACCATGCCCATGACCACCATTATTAACCCATTTTCTTCAGCCTGGTCCTACAATCTAATCACCTCTTCAAAACTCCAAGTTTCAATTACCATAATAGGATTCCCCTCCCTCAACAGTAACAGTGAGAATTAACTACTATGAACTTTGAGAGACACAATTCAATCAATCCACAGCACTGACTGATGCTCCTGTCTGTATTCAGCTGTCTGTTAGTTGTTCTGATTCTTTCCTGTGGGAGTAACATGCCCTGTGCACCTCTAGTCCTCCGTCTTCCAAGTTTGGATTGGCATTTTTGACAATTTTTAAATGGAATATTTATTTTAATTTCTTTTCTAATTCTAAATAGATGCTTAGTTTTGTACTTAATATTGCATTTATAATTCTACATTATTTTATCAAAAAGAACTTATGAAATTGTATGAGTCAACTCCCATAAAACCTAGTTCTTCTCTTATGATGTCTTTGTGGTGGAAAAAGAAAAACAAGTTTGAAAATATATATTTTTTTAATATTCACTGTACTATTACTGGGTAAAACCAAAAAAAAATTATTGAATACTATTCATACATATTCATGGAAATTATTTCTAGGTGCTTGACTGATATTCTAATCTCCTTAAATGATTTTTAATTCACCACTTACCATCAGGATAAGTAACACTATTTCAAAGGCATCATTGTCATCCAAAAAAGTTACATCAATTTTGAATGTTATAATCTATACTCCATTGATTTAAAGGCATGTTGTTCTATTTCACATTTTTTGAACAGTTATCATCTACTCCTCTGGCAAAATATATAGACAGATAATATTACAGTGTATATTCTTATTACTTCATTGCTTAAGAAAATATGATTAATTTAAAGTTCTTGAAGAAATCTATTATTGTCCAGGTGTAATGGTAAGTGTAAAAAAAAATCTTGCTTTTTGTTTTATTCAGCAAAGATATCACACTGACCTACTACATTACAGCTAGACCCATTCTTAGGTGTCTTTAAAGGATAGAAAGGCAAGTAAAAAAAAATCTTGCTTTTTGTTTTATTCAGCAAAGATATCACACTGACCTACTACATTATAGCTAGACCCATTCTTAGGTGTCTTTAAAGGATAGAAAGGCAAAAAAAAAAATCCATAAAAATCACAGTTATAATATGTTAAGTCTAATCCTTGCAGGTACTTGTATTTATAGATGAATAACAGAAAATGCTCAGTTTCCAAAATGTCAATTGTGCAGTTTGTGCTGGCCTGAAGCACTTCAAAACTGCAAAATACCACCTTGAAGACAATATGAGCAGCTTCACCTTCCCAACATAATGGGAGGAATGGATTCCTGAAAACTACTTTTATAACATTTCTCCATAGTGAATTAGACACAGAGACATTTTCTTTTTGAATGCATATATACCCTTATTTATCAGAATCAATATTTTAAACTCCAGATTTATAACTTTTAAATTTTCTTTATCTATAATATGAAAACTTATAGTTCTTAAATAACTGAATGGGTAAATTTTTTATATTACTTAAATCTTGAAATGTGTGTCATATTATTTTCACAGAAAATTTTCTATATTCTAAACTAGGTTTATATGTTTAGCACTTCAAAAAAAAACCCAATAGGTGGTATTTCTCTGAAATTTCTTCATAGTCAATGTGTTCATAATGTGTAATTGACTTCATTTTGTACTACCTCTATTTTTCTAAAGTTTTCTCTCTTTTTCCTCCTCCAACTTTTCATTGAAATAGCCAATTGGACACATATAAAAAGGAGCACATCAAATGACACAGAAAAATATGGGTGACAGTTAATTATATGCCAGTGTAGGCACCGAAAGGTGTCATACTTTTCTTCACCCATCATAAGGGGTATAGCCAACACTCCTATGATGAAAGACAGGTTAACAAGAGAAAGCATAACAAATGTCTTTTATCAAGGTTTTATGTTACATGGGAGCCTTCAGAAATAAAGATCCAAAGACCCAAAGGAAAACTGTCTATTTTTATGCTTAGATTTGATGAATGGATAGCCATGTAGTAATGTGACAACAAATGATATGATTTAGTGGTAATAGACTGAGGGGAGAAAGGCAGCAAGGCCTGTCTGTATAGCATTCCTACTCCGCCCCACCCCACCCCAGGTATGCAGCAGGATTCCTCTGGAATGACAGTCTTCAAGGGAAAAAGGAGAAAGTGACCTTTCTAGGTTTTATGGCTTACATTGAGAGAGAGGACTTCTACTTTCTAAGTCCCGACTTGGGGAAGAGGAACTCTGTTTTCTGTGACTTCCTTTGGGGGATGGGTGAGAGCAGAGGTAGAGAAGAGCAAGAGACAAGACAGGAAAAGGTAGAAAGACCTTGCTTCTGAGGCCTTTCTGATCTCTTCGGTTCAAAGTACTCAGCATGCCAAGGTTGCCATCCTTTGGCGTATCATGTGCTGAGCCCCAACACTGCAATCTGAGAGGAGTTTTTACAAACCATAATACCAGTGAGCTGGATTTGAAAATCCAATAGTGTTATGTTCTTATTCACACCCTGTCTTGTACTAAAAATGTCTTCTGTGGTAGATTAAATTATTGTTTCCTTAATATCTAGCTAAATACCTACTCAAACTTAAAGGTAAAAAAAAAAAAAAAAAAAGGGAATTTCAGTCTACATGTGGTACATGTGGTTTCCCAGTAAATGTTGTTTAGCTTTTGCAACTGAAGCTCAATATAAATATTAGTTCTTGGACTAAAAAACAAAAGTAATAGTCAGTTTCTAATTTAAAGCATTCTTTAATTTCTCATTGTAAAATTATTGTTTAAGTTCTTATATTTGCTAAATTAAACCTTAAAAATTAAACTCCCATTTCTCTCACAGATCAAATAGAATTATTTTGACTGGGTGATTAATTGTGGTTATTATACTTATAGTACACAAGAAACAGCCTGAAGCTTTAGTTAATATTCTCCCCTAAATCTATCAATTAATAATTTGCTTGTCTTGGCTACCAAACAATTAAATTTCAATCATTCTACAGTTGGCTTAAAGATATTTTCTGCAATAAAGTATATATGGACTACTTGACCTGGTAGAATTCCAAAAAGCTTCAGGATATTATTCATAAAGGCATGGAAGAAAATAAGACAAAGAAAAGAAATGTACTTCAAAGGCTTCATTCATCTTGATCTTTGTAGCAAGAAAATAACTGAGGATTTCACAAATGGCATCCTGCCATTTTAATACTCTTCTCTATTAGCCCGACCCTATCTGTACACATTGACTGGAACATTGTGCTGCGTGTTATTTAAAAATGACTCAAAATAAATGACCCCACTGGGTAACAGTCATTAGAAGACAATTTAACTAGTTCTAACAGATCTTCAATTGTTGAAAGAAAAAGGGTAACAGTCATTAGAAGACAATTTAACTAGTTCTAACAGATCTTCAATTGTTGAAAGAAATAAAGAAGATTGTCCAGAACTAATAAGGTGCCAGTGACATTCAGCAGATAAAGATAAAAGGTAAAAACTAAAAATAAGAAAAGCGAGACAACTGTCAAATCTTCCTCCTCCTTAGAACCGCAAAATAATTTCTCAGACCATTACTGGTGGGAAATGTTTCAATCAAATACAAATATAATTATTTGTGTAAGTATCTGAAATTCATCATGACTAGTCAGGCAACTAAAAAGGTAAATCATGGAAGAAAGTAGCAGTTAACAATTAAAAAAGGGAAAGCATTTATTTTGTGTTCATAATGAAAGATGCTCAAAAATAAGCCAAAATAAGTGTCCATAGATTAAACAAATCTCTCCAGAGTGACTGGTAACTCTGAAAATTGTGATGTGTGCTTTGTGACAAAAATGCTGGGCCTCAGTAACTAATCCAGGCTTCAACATGCCAAATCAAGATAAAATCATCAGTGATACTGTAATGGTATTATTGGAGCTTTGCATAGTGAGTGTTCCAGAGTTGACTTGTCCCCACTGGAATTTTAAAAGAAAGTAGAGTCATGATGACTCCAAGAACATTTGAAGAGTACAGATGTTACTGGGCCAAATATCAATAGTATAAATTAAACCTCATATTTAGTTTGAGTTTACATAGAGAGGATTGGTGGTTACAAGCAAAAATTTCTTTGTTTTGTTGGTTTTACAGGTCATTATAATAAGAGAGTATGTCCTTCTCTAAATCACAGGCTTAGCAATCAATATCCTTTTTAAAATATGCAAGTCTACATAGGTCTGACTTACGTACATGGAGAGAATTGGATTCCATAAGTATTAAAGTAAATAGGGGCATAAATTGTATAAAGATATTCTAAATGTCCCCATCTTTTCTTTCTTGCAAGTTTTGAATGTTTGTGATTGGCTTATTAACTAATGGAATGGGTTCAATATTAAAAATTACAGGAAACGTTCCCTCAACTTGCCCAATTGATTTCATGGCAGTGAGTTAGAAGATACTAACATGAAACATCAACTTTACCATTGGGTTTAAGGTAACATGGCTACATTCATTTATGGGAACTATGTATGACTGCATCATGAAATAATATAAGAAGCCCTCCCTCTGGCCTCAGAGCCACTGACCTCTGTCACAGACCCTGATGCCATTCTCACACTGAATGATTTAGGTCACAAGTTTCTAAATAAGTTGTTCCTGACACTCTGCATTTGGAAAATTTCCAATGCATCTCTATTAATACTAGAAGCTCCTGGAGCAAGACGTGTGCCCTTCTGGGGCGATATCAAATTTTGTGATAGTGGATTAATTAGAAAAGATCTTCCAGGTGATTATAATGTGTGCTTCCAGGTGAGTAGCCACGCCCCACTGATGAGTTTGGGATTGTTACCCTGTAGTAGTTGCTAAAACTCAAGCTTTAAACACAGAGATGGAGATTCTGGTCTTCTGAAAAGATCTTCCAGGTGATTATAATGTGTGCTTCCAGGTGAGTAGCCACGCCCCACTGATGGGTTTGGGATTGTTACCCTGTAGTAGTTGCTAAAACTCAAGCTTTAAACACAGAGATGGAGATTCTGGTCTTCCCCTTCTCGTTGGAGAAACCTAATAATCATCTCTGTTACCTTATCTCTGTCTTACACACTACATTTATTCTATCAAGTATTTTTAAGTCTATTTCTAAAATACTTTTGGCATTTTTGCAACTTTTTTTTTCTTTTGGTGGCTGGCCGATATGGGGATTCAAACCCTTGATTGTGGAGTTACCAACACCATGCACTAACCAACTGAGCTAAGTGGCCGCCAGCCCCTGGCTTTTTTCTTTCTTCATTACCATAAGTCCAAGCCCCAGCATCTTTCCCTTGAACTACAGCAATATCACCCCTGTTCTCTTCAGTTCCAGTGGTGCTCTTTTCCAAGCCCTGTTCCATACAGCAACCAACGTTATCAATTTAAAACATAAATGAACTCATGTTACCACCCTACATGAAACTCAGGTTGGCGGGGTATTCATTACCTTTAATATATTTGTCAAATCCCAATGCTAATTGCCCAGCCATGTCTTCTTTTAGTTCTTCAAAACCTCGTAGGCTCTTTCCTTGCTCTTCTGCCTGAAACTCTATTCCTTGATTTTTCTGCTTGCTAATGCTACTCTTCCTTTAGATCTCATCTTGTAATATAAAATTGAGATGACTCTCAATATAATTTACAAACTTCAGTAATATTTTTTGTGGCAACATTAACTTTTATTTCATAGTACTAATTGATTTGATAATTACATTCTACTGGGATTGTTCATCATTTGCCTTTTCCATTAGTAAGTTTCCGGGAACTCTATACTCGGAATGTAGTATAATGCCAAGTATATACTATGTAGACAATAAATGGTGAAAGAACGAATGAATGTATGATGACTTTTGTTTATTGACACATAATCAATTAGACTTATTTGGGGGGTACAGAGTTGATGTAATGACTTTTCTAAGGTGTGAACATGGGTAGGTTATGGTCTCAATTCACAAAAGCACTAATCTAAGTTTTGCTGTGAAGATATTTTATAGATGCAATTTAAGTCCTATTAAGTTGACTTTAAGTACAGGTCTTATCCTGGATAATCGGTTGGATACCCTTAAAAGCAGGGCAGTGGTTTTCCCAAAAGGGAGAAAAAAACTCTTGCAACTGGCTCTACTTCTATGGTTGAACCCTGACTTATGAAGAAGGCATAGATACTAGCTGTGCCACTTTACTACATATAAGTGATATTTGAGCAAGTCACTTATTCACTTTATGTAAAATGTATAAAATACAAAATAATAGTGCCTAACCCACAGGATTGTTGATAGGATTTAAAAATGTAATGGTTGTAAAACATTTGGCACAAGGCTTAGTACATAGTTTAATAAATATTTACTATTACTATGACATATTTCTAAAATAAACATTGGTTAGGGGCTTACCGATTAGCTAAGTTGGTTAAAGTGTGGTGCTAATAACACCAAGGTCCACAGCTAGATCCCTATACTGGCCAACCACCAAAGAAAATAACAAAATAAAATAAATAAGCATCATTTAAAATAAATGAATTATTTTCTTATCAAATACAAGCCATATCTTTAAAAAATATTTTCCATTTAGCTCCAGGTTACTGATTAAATGAAAACAAAGGTAACATAATGTTTAAATAAAGAAAATTGTTGACTCAAGAAACAGTAAATATTGAGATATTGAAGCATAGTATCTCTTCTTTGCTTCTCTTTATATATATATCTTTTTTCTTTTTATTGAAACATTGTTGATTATATATGTTTGTAGGTACAGAGTTGAATATCAATACCAGTGTCCAATATGTGATGCTCAAATCAAGATAATTAGTATATTCAACATTATACAATGTAATTGCTTTCTTGGCCCTTTACCAATTCCTCCCTTTCCCCCTCCCCTTCCCTCTTTTCCACCTATGGCCACCTCAGTTCTGTTCTCTCCTTTGCAACATTATACAATGTAATTGCTTTCTTGGCCCTTTACCAATTCCTCCCTTTCCCCCTCCCCCTCCCTCTTTTCCACCTATGGCCACCTCAGTTCTGTTCTCTCCTTTTGAAAGTTCAACATTTCATTGTGATTGTTGTATTTTTCTTTCCTTCTCTTTTTTATTTGTTTGCTTTTTTAGTTCCCACTTATGAGTGAGGACATATGGTATTTCTCTTTCTGTGCCTGGCTTATTTCACATAATATAATTGTCTCTAAATTTGTCCATGTTATGGCAGAGCAGTGTTCCATTGTATAAATATACCATATTTTCCTTATCCAGTCATCTGCTGACGGACCTTTAGGTTGGTTCCAACTCTTGGTTTTTTAAATAGAGCTGTGATGAATATACCTGTGCAAGTATCCCTTCAATGTGATGATTTCTTTTCCTTTGGGTATATACCCAGCACTGGAATTGCTGGATGGTGTGGCAGTTCTATCTGTAGTTGT
Organism: Galeopterus variegatus; assembly: GCF_000696425.1. Classification (NCBI taxonomy): domain Eukaryota; kingdom Metazoa; phylum Chordata; class Mammalia; order Dermoptera; family Cynocephalidae; genus Galeopterus; species Galeopterus variegatus. Next base: position 555,582 of record NW_007726690.1, on the reverse strand, counting down.
TTGAGGAAACTCCATACCATTTTCCATAATGGCTACCCCAATTTACAGTTCCACCCACAGTGTAGAGTTCCCCTTTCTCTGCATCCTCACCAGCATTTGTTATCCTCTGTCTTTTTGATAATAGCCACTCTAACTGGGATGATATCTCAATATGGTTTTGATTTGTATTGCCCTGATGTTGAGTGATGTTGAGTGTTTTTCATGTCTGTTGGCCATTTGTATATCTTCCTTTGAGATATGCCTATTCAGCTCCTTTGCCCATTTTTATTTTTTTTATTTTTTTTCCAATTAATAAGATTTTTATTTTTTTATTTATTTTTTTTATTATTTTTATTTTGTCAATATACAATGTAGTTGATTATTGTGTCCCATTTTTAAATCAGGTTATTTTTTTCTTTACTGTTGAGTTGTTTCATTTACTTGTATATTCTGTATATCAATCCTTTGTTGGATCCATAGTTTGAAAATATTTTTTGCCACTCTGTATGTTGTCTTTTTTCTTTATTGTTTCTTTTTTTTTTTCTTTTTGTTGTATAGAAGCTTTTCAGTTTGATGTTATCCTATTTATTTTTTCTTTTTTTTTTTCTTTTTGTTGTATAGAAGCTTTTCAGTTTGATGTTATCCTATTTATTTTTTCTTTTGTTGCCTGTGTTTTTGAGGTCATACTTATAAATTATTTGCCCAGTCCTACTTCCTGAAGTGTTTTTCCCTATGTTTTCTGCGGGGTCTCAGGGGCAGTAGGCCCCAAACCTCCCAGTAGCCCCTTTTACCCTCCCGCCATGGGATGAGCAAGAGAGGGAACCGGTAGGATTACTCCTGCCACCCTAGTGGCCAGGAGAGCGCGGGAGGAAGGTGAGGATGCCGCATGCCTATTCAGCCCCACAGAGAGATACTCAGATGTGGCAGGGGTTCCGCCAAGCAGTTCTGTTTATTTTCACACAAGCACCTGCTTTTATAAGCATATGGCAAGAGGATTTCCTAACTTCAACCTATCATCTTAAAGGTCATGTGAACATGCATCTTGCTCTAATGCTTTGCTATTGCAATCACGTGGTAAGCACGAGCACAGAAATATCTTTTATCCAATAATTTTAAACTATGTCTTTCCTTGGCCACTCCCTGGTGGCTTCCGTCATGCGCCATCTTTATCTCTCCTGTCCAGGCAAATGTTTTCAACAGATTGTATACGCGTATGTGGGTGGGGTCGTGGCTAGTTCTCTGCTCCAGGAGGAGGTGTGTGGCCTCAATGCCCCAACGATTTTCTTTTAGGAGCTTCATGGTTTCCAGTATTATACTTGTCTTTAATCCGTTTTGAATTGATTTTAGTATATGATGAGAGGTACGGGTCTAGTTTCATTCTTACACATATGTATGCCCAGTTTTCCTAGTACCATTTATTAAAGAAGCAGTCTTTTCCACAGTGTATGTTCTTGGTGCCTTTGTTGAAGGTCAGTTGGCTGTACATTTGTGGGTTGATTTTGGGATTCTCTATTCTGTTTCATTTGTCCAATTGTCTGTTTTAATGTGAGTATCATGACGTTTTGATTACTATAGCTTTGTAGTATAATTTGAAGGGAGGTAGTGTTATACCTCTAGCTTTCTTTTTTATTCAGAATTGCTTTGGCTATTCAGGGTTTTTGCTGTTCTATATGAATGTTGGGATTTTTTTTCTTTCTATTTCTCTGAAGAATGTCATTGGTATTTTAATGGGAACTGTATTGAATCTGTAGATCACTTTGGGTAGTATGAACATTTTCACAATGTTAATTCTTTCAATCCAAGAGCATGAAATGTCTTCCATCTTTTGGTGTCCTCTTCAATTTCTTTCAACTGTGATTTATAGTTCTACTTATAGGGATCTTTGACCTTTTGGTTAAATTTATTCCTAAGTATTTTATGTTTCTGGTGACTATTGTAAGTGTGCTTGCTTTCTTGATTTCTTTTTCTGCTAGTTCGTTATTGGAATATAAAAAAGCTACTGATTTTTGGGTGCTGATCTTGGATACTGCAACTTAACTGAAATAATTTATCAACTCTAAGAGATTTTTTGTAGTCTTTAGGCTTTTCTATATACGAAATCATATCATCAACAAACAGGGACATTTGACCTAGTCTTTTCCATTCTGGATACCCTTTGTTTCTTTTCTTGCGTAACTGAAATAATTTATCAACTCTAAGAGATTTTTTGTAGTCTTTAGGCTTTTCTATATACGGAATCATATCATCAACAAACAGGGACATTTGACCTAGTCTTTTCCATTCTGGATACCCTTTGTTTCTTTTCTTGCGTGATTGCCCTAGCTAGTACTTCCACTTCTTTGTTAAATAAGAGTGGCAAGAGTGGGCATCTTGTCTCTTTTCTGTTATTAAGGGAAAAGCTGAAATAAACTTACCCATTTCCTCTGGGTTTTCAAATTTGTTTGTGCAGATTTGTTTGTAATAGTCTTTAATGATTCTATTTTCAAGGTAGCAGTTTTAGTTCAGGATGATATTAAAGGTGGGTTTGTCATATATAGTTTTAATTTTGTTGAGGTACTTTCCTTCTATACCTAATTTGCTGAGAGTCTTTATAACAAAGGGATGACAAATTTTGTCAAATACTTTTTCTGCATCTATTGAGTTATCAGATAATTATGTTTTTGTTTTTGTTTTTGTTGATATGGTGTATCACATTTGACTTGCATTTGTTGAACCATCCTTGCATCCCTGTGATGAATCCCACATGATCATGTTGTACAATCTTTTTGATGTGGGTATGCTATTCTTGACTAGCTGTTCTTTTTTTCTTTTAGTATTTTGAATATATCATCTCATTCTCTTCTGGCCTATATTGTTTCTGTTAAGAAATCTACTGTTTGTCTAATGGGGACTCCCTTAAAGTTGACTTGATGCTTTTCTCTGCCTGTTTAAGATCCTCTCTTTGTCTTTGAGCTTTGCCAGTTTGATGATAATGTGTCTCAGAGAGGACCTTTTTGGATTGAATCTGTTTGGGGATCTTTGAGTCTCCTGAATCTGAAGATCTGTGTCTCTCCCTATGCCTGGGAAGTTTTCTGCTATTATTTCATTGAACACATTCTCAATGCCTTTTCCTTTCTCCTTCCCTTCAGGAACATTCGTCATTTGGTTATTTGTGCACTTAAGATTGTCTACTACCTCTCTTAGATTTTCTACATTTATTTTAAATTATTTTTTCTTTTTCTTTTTTTGGCTCTATCAGTTATTTCAAAGAAACTGTCTTCAAGATCAAAAATTCTTACTTCTGCTTGCTCTAGCCTGCTGCTTAAGCTCTCAGTCATCTTTATTTCATTGAATGAATCCCTCACTTCCAGGAGTTCTGCTACATTCTTTTTAAAAGTATTAATCTCTTTGTAAACTTCTTCCTTCATATCCTGGATAGTTTTGCTCTGTTCGTTGTGTCATCTAACTGTGTCTTCTTGTATCTCATTGAGTTTCCTTAAGATTTTTACTCAAAATTCCTTTTCAGTCATTTCAATGATTTCCTGCTCTATGGTGTCTGGTACTTCAGAGTTATTGTACTCCTTTGGTGGACTCATATTTTCTTGTTTTTTCATATCTCTTGTATCTCTGTGTTGATGTCTGGACATCTGGTAAAGTAGTTGCTTCTTCTATTACTCTCCTTCCCAAGACTCCACTGGTGATCCTCCTTGTATCAATTCAGTTAAGTGTTCAGCATTCCACCAGTACAGTGGCTGTGGCTGCTGTTGCTGCTGCTGTGGTGGCAGGCAGCCCTTGCAGCAGTGGTGGCTGTGGAGGCAGCTTTGGCAGGCTGCCTGTGTAGTGGAAGTGGCTCTAGTGACAGTGGACTTCTCTCACGATGATGGTGGCTACCTGGTGGTGCCAGTAGGGGTGCTAAATCCAGCAGTGGCCATTGCAGCAGCTGCCCATTTGGGTATAGTTTCCATGGCTGGTCATGGAAGCAGCAGCTACAGCTGTATTCCTCACATCTGCAGTGTCCTTGGAAGCTGTGGGGTTAACTCACAGCAGCAGCAGTGGTGACAGTGGTTTCAGCCATCTCCCTCATACCTATGGAATCTGCTGCTCTGCAGGGATTTTCTCTGTGATGGGTGAAGGTTCTAGGACTGGACAATGGCTCCAGTGACTGTGGCAGTGGTGGCAGTGGGCATATTTTCATTTTCTTCTATGGGAGGAGTGCACCTAAGTACTTTTAGTCTGCCATCTTCCTAAAAGTCTTTATCATCATTTCTTCTTTTGTATGAGATATATATTTATATCTATATCTACCTGTATTTATTGATCATCTACCTATTTATATATGTATCTTAAATAAAATATAAATTCTTACTGGGTACATATTCACATTATGCTTGATTCATACATCAATTTTCACCTGAGGATATTCTATTTAAAGTGGGTCAACTTGGGTTCAGAATAGATTTTTGAACAGTAAACTTAAAAAATATTTTAACTTTTTGCAGAGATAGTAATACAAGTGGAAATAAGGGAGTCATCAATTTATATTTCTCATAGGTTAATAATCAGCAATTCTATTAAAATTCACAGTGACCTGATATAATATGAAATGTGCTTGACTTTCCAATTGGACTATTTTTTAAGGCTTTTGCAAAAAATAAAATGTAATTAAATTCACCTGATTGCTTACCTTTTATATATCAATATGAGAGATCAGCAAAAAACTCAAAGCTTTAATCTAATAGTATGCCTTCACCATAAAACTACATACAAATGTCTTTCATTTTCAATTAAGAGATACAGCAAAAAGCCAATAAGATTTTTCTGACAATTTTTTTTTGTTTACCTTTAGCTACAAAGAGAAGCAAAAGATTCACATTTTGCTAGAAAGTTTTTAATTAATTACCAATATTCTCATCACATCAGAAGACTGAAAAGATGCTCTCTTTAACCAAACTTTACCTAGGTTACTCTAAATCCTCTTCTTTTTATTATAATTATTATTTATTTTTAGCTTAACGTTTACTTGTACATATTTGTGGGACACAGTATGCTGTTTCAATAGATGCATATACTGCACAATGATTCACTTAGAGTAGATAGCATAGTTTTGTACCAGTTAGTCCACCACTTCTCCTTCACCGCAACCCCACTCTGCTCCCTGCCTCTGGTAACCGTTATTCTACTCTCTACTTCTATGAGAACCACTTTTTTATTGTTATTATTCCACATATGTGTGCTATCAGGCAGAATTTGTCTTTCTGTGCTTGAATTACTTCATTTAACAGGGCAGTTTCCAGTTCCATCCATGTTGCTGGAAATGACAGAATTTCATTTTTGTATACATGAATAGTATTCCATTGCATGTGTATACCACAGATTTTTTATCCATTCATCCACTGATGGACATTTGGGTTGATTCCATCTCTTGGTTATTATGAACAGTACTGTGATGAACATGGGAATGCAGGTATATTTTGGTAGATCTATTTTTATTTCTCTGAGGAGCCCCATACTGCTTTCCACAATGGCTGTACCAATTTACATTGCCACCAACAATGTAAAAATGTCCCTTTTTCTCCTCATACTCTCCAGCATTTGTTGTTTTCTGTCTTTTTGATAGTAGACATTCTAACTGGAGTGAAATGGTATCCCATTGTGGTTTTAATTTGCATTTCCCTGAGTGTACCAATTTACATTGCCACCAACAATGTAAAAATGTCCCTTTTTCTCCTCATACTCTCCAACATTTGTTGTTTTCTGTCTTTTTGATAGTAGACATTCTAACTGGAGTGAAATGGTATCCCATTGTGGTTTTAATTTGCATTTCCCTGATGAGTGAAGTTAAGCATTTGTTCATATGCCTGTTAGCCATTTGTATGTCTTCTTTTAAGAAATGTCTATTCAGGTTCTTTGCCAATTTTTTAATTGGATTATTTTGTTTTTTGCTGTTGAGTTGTTTGAGTTCATTATATATTCTGGATATTAGCTCCGTGCAAAACTTTCTCCCATTTGGTAGGTTATCTCTTCACTTTATTGATTGTATCCCTTACTGGGCAAAAGCTTTTAAAAGCTTTTTTAAAGTTTTTTGGTTTCTCCCATTTGGTAGGTTATCTCTTCACTTTATTGATTGTATCCCTTACTGGGCAAAAGCTTTAAAAAGCTTTTTTAAAGTTTTTTGGTTTTTGTTGTTGTTGTTGTTGTTGTTGTTGTTGTTGTTGTTGTTTGATGTAGTCCCATTTGTCTATTTTTGCTTTAGTTTCCTGTGCCTTTATAATCTTGCTCAATAAAAGCACTTCCCACTTCCATTTTATGGAGCATTTCCCCTATATTTTCTTCTAGGAGTTTCACAGTTTTGAGTCTTAAATTTAGGTCTTTAATTGATTTTGACTTGATTTCTTGGTATAAGAGATAGGGGTCTAGTTTCAATCTTCTGCATGTACATAACCAGTTTTTCCAGCACCTTTTGTTGAAGAGTTTCTCCTTTTGTCATTGTATATTTTGGGCACCTTTGTCAAAAATCATTTGTCCATAAATTTGTGGGTTTATTTCTGGGTTCTCTATTCCATTCCTTTGGTCTATTTGTCTATTTTTATGCCTGTTTTGGTTACCGTAGCATTATAATATATTTTCTTTTTGTTTGTTTTTGATTTTTTATTGAAATATAATTGGTTGTGCATATTTGTGTGGTACAGAATTGAATATCAATACCTGTGTGCAATATCAGGATAATTAGTATATTCAGCATTATACAATGTGATCATTTTTTGTGTCCAATTCCTTACTAAGCTCCCCTCACCCTCACCCTTTCCCACCTCTGGTAACCTCAGTTCTTTCCTTTTTGATTCCTCATTTGATCCATTCATTGTTTAGGAGTACATTGTTTAATTTCCATGTATCTGTACAATTTCTAATGTCCTTTTTTTTGTTGATTTCTAGTTTTATCCCATTGTGGGTGGACAGGATAGTTGATATAATATCAATTTTCTTAAATTTGTTGAAACTTGTTTTGTGTCCTAACATATGGTCTGTTCTAGAGAATGTTCTTGTGCCATCGAGAAGAATCTATTCTGTAGCTGTTGGATGAAATGCTCTACATATGTGACATATGTTAGGTCCAGTTGGCCTATAGTAGAGATTATTTCTGATGTTTCCTGGTTAATTTTCTTTCTGGGTGATCTCTCCTTTGCTGAAAGTGGAGTGTTAAAGTCCCTAACTATTATTTGTTAATGTCTATCTCTCCCATTATGTTTAATAGTAACTTTTATGCTCAGGTGTTAGGTGTACATATATTTTAAATTGTTATGTCCTCTTGCTGAATAGATCCCTTTATCATTATATAATGTCCTTCCATATTTTTTTCCCTTGGCTGGCTTAAAGTCTATTTTATCTGATACAATTATAGTTATTTCTTCTCTCTTTTGATTTCCACTTGCATATATCTTTTTCAATTCCTTCACTTTCAGTCGAGGTGTATCTTTATAGGTGAAGTGAGTTTCTTGTAGGCAGTATATTATTAGTTCCTATTTTATAATTCATTCAGCCATTCTGTGTATTTCAATTTGGGGATTTAATCCATTTACATTTAGAGTTATTATTGATATATAGGGACGTGTTACTGCCATGATATTACTTTTTACTGGTTGTTTTGTAGATCCTTTTTTCCTGTTTTCTAGTCTTAATGTCTTCCTCTGTGGTCGACTGGTTTTTTTTAGGAGTTTACTTTGATGTCTCTCTATTTATTTTTAATATGTCTCTTGTAAGTATGTTATGCTTACTCTGGGCTTACAAAAAACAAGTTATAGTCATAACAAATTATTTTAAACTAGTAACTTAACTTTGTTATATAAGAAATAAGAAAAAACTAAAGTCAAACTCTATGATTTGCCATCATTTCCCCCAACTTTTTGACATTTTGTTGTTTCAGGTTATATTTTTAATATTTCCTATCTCTTAAACATTTGTTGTATTTGTGGTGGACTTAGGCTTGTCCTTTAGTTGAGTTTTTCAGTTCAGATAATAATTCTTTATTTCTAGAATTGCTGGGGTTTTTTTCATTGATTCTATTCCTTTGTCAAGTTTGTCATTCTGTTCCTGAAGCATTTTCAAGACATCATTTAATTCTCTATTTGCATTTCTTGTGACTCCCTGAACATTCTTAATAGAGTTATTCTGAATTTTCTGTCGGACATTGCATAACTCTGCTATTCTTCTGGGTCCATTTTTAGTGCTTTATTTGTCTCCTTTGGTAGTGTCATATTTCCCTGTTCTTTCTTGATACTTGTGTCTTTTCATTGATGCCTATGCATTTGAGGAGATGGTTACCTCTTTCAGGTTTTATAGGTGTTCTTTGGTGATGTTAGATCTTTATCGGTTAGTATCAGAGCTTTGTCTCTGGTCTGTGTTTTTTGTTTGTTTGTTTTTTGTTTGTTTTTGTTTGTTTGTTTTTCCATTCTGTGGTGGATTATTAGCTGCAACCACCACTTAAACTCTGCACTGGAACTAATTCACTTTCCTGTGGTTATTTCCCAATTTGGGGGAAACTTCCTGTGGGGCTGTGGTTATTTCCCAATTTGGGGGAAACTTCCTGTGGGGGCTGGAACTTGAGCTTTGTGCTTTACTAAATTGCTGCTTTGCTGCTGTTTCTCAAACTGGGAAAAGCATTTTGTGCAGATTAATTACAATATTGTTGGTCTTTTAGTCACTTCCAGGTCTTGTCAGGTCACCATAAACACAACTGGGCTGTTTGAAAATTCCAGCCCCAAACTGAGCCTTTCCTGCAGACTGCACCCTCTGTAGGTTTTGCCCTGATCAGTCTCTACCATGTGGCACCCATGTTGATCAGAAGGTAAATCAGCTGTCCATGCTGTGCCCCACTCTCTCCTGGTGGGTCAGCCTCCCTCTCCCCAGAACTTCAAACATTTCTCATGGGGCAGGTTATGCTAGAGTTTCCTGTGGAGACTCCCTGACTTCTGGGTGCTTCCTTCCTCCCATTGTCTGTGGTCCTTCACTCCTGTGCAGTTCCAGGGGAAGCTTGCGAGTGGTTTTGCTGGCCTGGGAAATAGGTTGATGCACTCCAAAGCACTCTGCTCCCCTGCAGACTCTAAGCAACTTCATGCAATTGGTGCAGTTTTGCCATCTTCTAGTAGCTGCCCCATGTGCTGGCAGCTGCTCTTTTCCTTGTACCATGCCTTCCCAGAAGCAGCTGGGGCTTGGAATGGTTATAGTGATTACCTCCTCCGCTTGCCATGACCCCTCACACCTTCACAAACTCCACAACTCAGCTCTCTCCTCCTCTTCCCCTAAGTTCCAGTGATCTCAGGATGGCAGTTTTTGTTTGTTTGTTTGTTTTAATTTTATTTTACCTATCTGTACAGTACAGCATCAAACATCAATACCAGTGTGTGCAACATGTGATGTTTAAATCAGGACAATCAGCAAATTTTTGCTCTTTAATAATTGTAAGTTGATTGGTTGTGGGGAGAAACGATGCTGGGGATTGTCTCTTCTGCCATCTTGATGACATCCTAAATCTTCTTCTTGACTAGGCCTCAACAGTGGCCCCCATCCTTGAAAGGACTGAATATCCTGGTTTTAAGAAGAATCCTCCTAAGTCATTTTAGAGACAATTCTCCACTCTTGATAAAGTGATCACCCTTGCCTGTCTTCATCAAGAATCCTGTTAGGTCAGTTTAGCAAGAATCCTCCCTAACCTTGATGTTACCTGTTAGTAATTTTGTATCCCTCTTCCCCAAACCCGTTCCATAGCTATAAATCTTCACATGTTCTTTTCTGTATTCAGAGTTGAGCCTGAATGCTCTTGCCTATTGCAGTCTTGACATCTATCATAATAGTCCTGAATAAAGTCTTCCTTAACTATTTTAACAAGTGTCATAAAAACTTTTTCTTTAACAAGGACTCTAAAAATAAGTCAAGAGAGAGGAAGTTCTTCTGAGCCTTTGGCTTATTGTATGTATACTTGCATGTGAAGCAACTCTGCTAATACAAGACAAAAAGTTCAGTGAAATCATGACTTCATAAAGATAACACAACTCAGGGCAATCATACAGAGTTTCTACATTCTCTCTCACTTTTTCTTTTTTAATGGTTACCTTGAAATGGAGATGAATCTGTTTATAATATTTAACATTTAAAAACATCATTTAGTATTTTGCATTTCATTGAAATATCAGATTATAAAACTAGCCCAAATCAACATTTTTTTCAAAATATATTTATCCTACACATGAGTCCTGAAAACATGTTTTAATTCAAATTGACAAACTCTCATTCACTAAAATTTGAGTTACATTTTTTCTTTCTTCATTATGTTAAAGATTTATAGTTAGAATGATATGATTGGAAAAGATCCAAATCTCCTTTCTATTAAAAATTGCAAGAAGAGAGAAAAGTTGGATGGTGTTGGGCTTGGGAAATGGTACCCCAAAGTATGGCATGCTGTGTACTTTGAACTGAATAACACTGGAAGGACCTCAGAAGCAACGTCTTTTCTTGACTTTCTTCCTCCTGCTTCCCTTCCTCCCCAAAGGCAGGCCATAGAAACCAGAACTCGTCTTCCCCAAGGAAGTCATGGAAACCAGAACCCATCTCCTCCAAAGCAAGCCATAAAACCTCAAAATGTTGCTCTAACCTTTCCCCACCTTTCTGTGTAAGAGCTGGCCATGGGAAAAAAAAAAAAAAAAAAAACCTCTGATTCTGATTTACCTTGTCTGAAAGTAAGACCTTCATTCCAAAAATGTGTTCTATTTTATACAAGGGGGAGAAGAAATACCACAAAGAAGATCCAGGAAGAATTCAAACAGACAGGCTTTGCTGGCTTTCCCAACTCAGTCTATTCCTATTAGATCATTTCCTTTTTGTCCAAACACATTTCTACATGTTGAATCTAAGTGTAAAGATTGAGTTTTCCCTTGGGCCATTCAGTCTTCATTTTTGAAGGCTCCTGTGTCACATAACACTTTGATTAAACAAATTTGTTATCCTTTTCTTTTGTTAATCTTTTTTTAATAGAAGTGTTGACCACAGTCCTTATGAAGTTTGAGGAAAGGTATCACACCATACCCTTTCTGCCTATGCAATGCGTCAGAAGAGTGAGCTCAACAAATATTGTTTCATTTATTTTAAATATGAAATAAAATGGAAAAATTTAAATGTCCTTACAAATCCTGGATAGAAGCTCTCATATTTCATTCTATTTTTAATCTTAAAATGTTATACCTGAAAAAGGGTCATCTGGTATCATAGTGAAAGTCACCATACTATAACAGTTTTCAATTTAAAAAATGCATGACTCTTGAAGGGAATTTTCTAGATGTATAAAAATTTAGAACAGCAAAATCAAATATCATTCTGAATTTGGGTACATTAAATAAATGAGCACTTGAGAAACCAACATTTGTAACCCAAAACATTTTCAGACATTATTAACAACTAGTTAATTTAAATTCCTCTGAAAATAAATAGTTGTCACCAGACAGGTAATTTGGAGGAGAGGAGGAAGGGAGGACACATCTTTATTTTCACTAACTTCTAGCTGAATATTTGTAATTAATAAACTTTTTTTTAGAGACATTTTAGGTTTACAGGAAAATGAGCAGAAAGTACAGATTCCATATTTATTAACTCTCCCTTTCCCAACAAACATACACAGTCACCCCTATTATTAACATTTTACATTAGTGTAGTATATTTGTTACAACTGATGAGTCAATATTGATACATTATTATTAAAGGAAGTCTATAATTTGCATTAGTGTTCTCTCTTTGTGTTGTACCACACAGGTAATTTTGATTATTAAATAAAATATTTCACCATTTACAAACCACTGATGTCAAATTGGCTATAAAGTAAAAAATTGGTAGAAAAGTAATGTCAAATAATCAGTGGTACTATTTTTACACTTATAAAATATCCTCCGTCTTTTCTGATTTTGCATTCAAACTGTAAGTAGAATGGGGGTAGGACAGATCCCTGAATATATGAAAACTGGCCTTAGGTTCCTAACTGGGAAATAAATCTCTTACAATTGTTCTTTTTCTTTACCAGTTTTTTTAGTGCTTAAAGCAGATTTTATTTTTGTTTATAAGAAGATAAAGTGTCATCATTTAATAGCCACATGTTCAGAGATTTAAAGCTCAATATAAAAAAACATACATTCCAAAGATCGGAATATCTAAAGACTGGATTTGACTATTCACCCTAAGATGAGTGTTTCATCTTCCAGCATGATAACCTGTCGAAAGGTTTCAAGTAGGTGCTCAACCAAACCATGGATCTATTATTGTTGCAGCATGTAGTCTATACTGGATAATACGTATAAATCAGTTCATGTATGGATTTACCACAGAAAATTAACCTTGAGGCAATGAAAATAATAATGGTTATATGTTATCTGTGTGACACATTTTCTTTTAAATCAACAAATAGATTAACTATCTATTAACAGGCTATCAGGAATAAACCCATGTGAAAGATAACGAAAAATTTAGAATTGTCATTTCTCTACAATTAAGACAAAGTCAACAAATTAAAAAAGTTATTTGTCTGAATATGTAATCAAAACAACTTTCACAGCCATTTTAATGTTTTTTAATTGATTTGGTAATTGTCTTGTGTGCAAATGCACCTGTGCTGTGGGCTCATGCATGCTGAATGTGTGTGAATACTGCTTGTGTATACTGGTGTATGTGTGAGTGCATTGTGTTTATATATATGCATGCATATTTTAAGGAACTGTTTTGTGGTCAGCCCAAGTTTATGTTAATTTAATTTGTAATAAGTTTAGTTATAATTATAATAACTGATCTTCAGAAATAAGGCTTACGGAAGAAGTAGTGATGGACTCGGTCTCAGTAGCAGTTTAGATCTAATACTGTAATAGATTAGTAAAATAGCCTCAACAAGGAAACCTACGATATTTTACTAAAGTCAGCTAAAGAACTAGAAACCAGGTCTGTTATTTACACCTATGTGATTATGAGAGAACAAAAACATATTATACTAATAATCAAAAGTATATTGTATCCCTTGAACCACTTAAGTCTTTTCCCTATACAATAAACACCAACCATGCCCCTGTCTAGATTCTTAATGACTGGCAACCAGTTCCAGTTTCTAAATTGAAATAACAGCAACCACACCTTTCTTCACCCATGAATGCAAAATAACACACAGACCACACAGCTGGCATCAATAAACTCTGATTAAAAATATTATAGTTAATTTGGCATTGGACCTTTTATTCCCAATCCTTGGATTCAACACTGTGTCACTCAGCCAATTTCACTTACACCAATTGAAACACAGCATATAAAGGATTACGAAAATTGTTATCTAATAAAACACAAACAAAAATAATAATAATAAAACTTCAACCCTCTACTTCCCCTCCTTGTCTTTCTATTTTAGTTCTACTTGGGGTATAGCCAAATGGAAATCATTTAGAATGTTAAAGATGTTTTGAGACATTTTTTGATAAACAGCTTATTTAAACTGACTACATTCAAAACGACTACACTGTGTCTATGAACTAACACTGTAAAAGAGCTTATTCAATAGCAAGATAATTGGAAGCAAATGGGAAATTACCTCAAAATGTAAAATAGCACCATTTCACATTATGGCCTTTTAACATGAACAGAACACTTACTTTGCCAAAGGCCCTTGTTTTGAAAGAGTACTGTAAAAATGTACACACCTGCTTGGAGCTAATTGTAGCATTAACTATCTCAGTTGCAAAGTGGTAATAGGCAAGTGTGCATACTAAGAAAGATTTTAGCCAGTAGCTAGATGTACCTTTTTCCAGGCATTATTCAATGACACCTCTTTAATCCTAAACCAAATATTTCCTATAAAGTTGCAACCAAGGTATAAAATAAAATTTTTGGAGATCCACTTAAAATAGATTTTTTTGTTTTATATCTAAAAGTTCTTTTTTAAAATAAAAGTATTTAACAATTATGCAATTTGTGTCTAAATTTTATTTTACATGTTTAATTGATAATAAAATTTTTGGAGATCCACTTAAAATAGATTTTTTTGTTTTATATCTAAAAGTTCTTTTTTTAAATAAAAGTATTTAACAATTATGCAATTTGTGTCTAAATTTTATTTTACATGTTTAATTGATATGTGTATATATATTCATTTATTTATACCTACACACATATGACAGAGAGAGAAAATACCTGCATTGTAACTCTTATCTTGTACCCACAATTTTCAGAGAGTTCCACACACACACACACACAAAAAACTACTATAAATCTGTCCAATTTTTACTAAAAGGATTCCTTTTTATGTGGTTGTAAAATTTCTCTAATAACCTATTATGACTTCATCAAAAGACTTTTGAAAGATTAAATAAATAATATACTCCGATTCCAGGAGTTAGATCAGTTGGTTAGATAGATCGTGGTGTTATAACATCAAGGTCAAGGGGTCGAATCCCTGTCCTGGCCAACTGCCCCCCAAAAAAAAAGAATTCTGGATTTTAATTCTGGATCTAAAACCCTAACACACGTCATTTTCATCACAAGTCAAATTGAAATTATACTCCTTCACATATAATTTAGTAAAAACTACACTAATACACATCCCAAGCACAGGCACTCGAATAGAACAAAGTAGCAAAGGCTAGAGGCAGAGCAACACATTCAGAAGTGATCTCTCTGTTCTCACAAGAAACCTCGAATTTTCATCTGGGTTACTGAAGTTACTCAATCTGAAAACCTGGGTGACATTTTTAACACCTTCCTCTCCATCACCCATGCCCCCAAATCCAAAAGTTTTAGAGGTATTACTAAAACTTGCGTACTTTTCTCCTCCCAATCATTTCTCTTGATTCAGTCCACCGTCCTTTCTCCAGTAAATCATTTTAACAGCCACCTAACTTTTCTTCCTGCCGACATTGTTGCTTTTCCCAATCTGCCCCACTTCCCTGGCAGAGTTTTCAAACATCACAGATATGGTATTGATTCCCTTGCACAAAATTCTTCAAATAGCCTTTCATTGCCCTGATGATCAAGCCAAAATTGACCTTACATTTTCTGTCATAAAAGTACTTTCACTTACCCCAACGCCTTCATTTTGTCCTTCTCCACCACCCCCAGCTCCTTGCACATGCAGGCTTTTAGTTGTACATTGTTGTTTGCACATGCAGGCTTTTAGTTGCACATTGTTGTTTTAATTCCTTTTTCTTTTTCAGCTCTCTGTTGTCTTTAGACTTGGAATGTGATATCTTCTCAGCCTAGAACACCTGCATTCTTCTGTTTTGATATTGTTCCCAGCTTAGTGGTCACTTCCCATGGGAGGCTCTCTTAATCTCACCACGCCTGTGTTAGGTGCCCTGTCTGTATGCTCCAAAGCAGCTTTTACCACCTCTATCAAAAGGCACTCAGATTGTAGGTACCTTTGTCCATGTTCTTGTCAACTATAAATTTTATGTGGTAAAGCACCATGTCTGTTTTGTCTGATATTTTATCCCCAGCCCTTGACCCACAATAGGTAGGAGTTGATACATGTGTATGGACCAAGAGAATGAATTAAAAAGTCTGCAAAAATTAATGCTTGGCATTAGATGGAAAAGAAAAGAATGTCAAGATGGTTAAGCTTGGGTATCTGTGGGAGCCAAGTGTAATAAGAGGCAGAATATGTCTTTGTTTCCTTTCTACACTCCCCTGAGAAAGTTACATCACCTCTATGTGATGGAGTAAAATGGAGATGATAATAATATCTATCTCATAGGGTTTTTATGAAATTAAATGAATTAATATATGAAATCACTTAGGAATATGTATGGCACTTCCTAACTGCTTTATTAGTGATAACTTATTATGAAAGAAAAATTACACTAGACCAGTTAAGTAGGAAAAGAAGACTTTATTCAAGATTATTGCAACAGTGAAGAGAAACTATTGCACTGGGGGAGAAAACATTGAACTTAACTCCATTGAAACAAAAGGCATAGAAGTTTGTAAACATGGGAGTGAGCTAGTAGAAAAGTACAGGAGGATGTTAGCAGGGAGATTGGTCAATGTTATTAAATCATCTGTGTTTGCTAATTGGTACTTACTAAATTTGGCCTTCTACCTTACCACAGGGACTGAGATATAAAGATACTATCTTTCTTGATGGTTATATTTCAAAGGATGGCTTCCAGATCCTTTAGAAAGACATTCCTGGGATGTAGAAAATTTACATCTCAAAGGGGCAGAGAAAGAATTTACAATTACAAGTTTTCTAAAGTAAATGTGTTATGAAAAGGAAGATCAGGAGGAAATCTGTCTAAAGTACAGTCAAGCTGAGGGAAACTCATTCAGGCCACCTTGGTCAGTATCAACTATTATACTATTAATCAGTAGCAAAGATGAAGGTAAACTGACTTGATATTTTTTAAATGTTACTGAATATACTTTGTTTTAATAATCTCTTGGACACAACAAATAAGCTCAACACATTTTTGAAATTAGCATGACATTTTACGCTACTAGAGAGTCTTTGTTAGCTTCCATAAAATTTGTCATGAAGTCAGAATTGGAGCTAATGAGGACGTAATGAGGTATTCCTTCAGACAGTGGCAAAAGTCAAGAGAAATGTGCCAGTGTTTTAATTAATGTTATAGGTCATAACAAATGCATATCACAACTTCAGGCTAAAAACTATAGACTGTTAATCTGCAAGCAATGGAATTTCAGACCATTAAAATTTATTATACCTCCTAGGGCAGGCAGAGAGTTTCTCACTCTAAAAGTTATATGAGTATTTGAGTAGACCTGTCTGAGAAGTTACTAATCACCTTCAACTCACTGAATTTTAATCATCAACACATCAAATTATTTGAAATGTTTCCAATTTTTCCAAAAATGTTATAAACCTCATTTTACAACACAGACAACTAGTATTTAATTTGAGGATAATGGACCAAAATATGATACCCGCTGATTAAATTTCCCAATGTAATTTCAACCTTCGAAAATAGCTTTATTGTATATTCATATTTAGAAGAAGCAAACGTGACTGAACTAATAGGCTATGTTCAACTACAACTGCAGTAAATACCTTCTAATTATCTTAATGGCTCCTTAATAGGTCACTAATTGTGAAAGAAGAACAGAGGAAATTCAAGGCATGACTGAACAGTTAACAGACTCTATTCTGGATTAGCTCCATCTAAGAGAACAATGTTGTAACAGGATCAGACAGTGATGACAGTGAATTTGAGTACTATGTACTTTCTCTGTTTCATCTCTTCACTCCTCAATTTTTCATGTATAAAGTATCAGTTTTTAGTCCCTATGTATGCATGACTTCCAAGTTTTTCATACCAATTCTAATCCCTTGCTCTCTCTAGTCCCTCTCTTTCCCTCCAATCTCATGTGTCTAACATACCCAGAAATCTCTAAAATTAACTCTTCTTTTTTCCATTGAACTAAAACGTGGGAGTCACGTTTGACTATTTTGTTGCTATGTTTTCATCTCAACTCACAAGAGCCTTAGCCATGCATTTTCTGTAATGTATTTTAGATATTCTAACTCCCAGTACCCTATAAAATGAGGGAAAAAAATCCCCAACTCGTCTCTCTTTCTCTTGAGGAAGGGCAATCATTAAAACTGAGGTCACAAATAAAAACCATATTCATGATGCTTCCCTTTTTAAACATTTTAAAGCATCACTGGACCATCCCTAATTCATTTACAGAGAAGTGAGAATCAGAAAAAATCCCCAACTCGTCTCTCTTTCTCTTGAGGAAGGGCAATCATTAAAACTGAGGTCACGAATAAAAACCATATTCATGATGCTTCCCTTTTTAAACATTTTAAAGCATCACTGGACCATCCCTAATTCATTTACAGAGAAGTGAGAATCAATGAAGGTAAGGCACACCCCTAATACAACTCCATTTTGTTATCACTTCATGACTTTCTCCTTTGCAGTGATGTTAGTTTTCCAACTCAGGTTTACACATATGCTAAAATAATAATGCAGTTGGAATAATGCAATTTGGGTTATATTACATTGACTGATCTGAGCACTTACAAAATTTGTAATCCTTCATTAACTCTCATATTTTGATTTACTATTACCTTAAAATTATTAATATCTATTGAATGGATAAATGTATAAAATATCAATTTCATAGGAAAGTAAGACTGTCAGTTTCTGAAAAAATTGAGCATTAGTGATGCGATAATAAGTGAGATAGGAGTGGTTTCTACCTTCATGGAACTTATAATTTTGTAAAGAAGACAACATTAATCAAATAAGTTTAAGCATATGGAGGACTGTTATAGTAGAGTACAAAGGAAGTCAAAGGCTTAAAGAAAGAAGTAAAACTTAACCAAAGACTTGAAAGATTATTAACAATTAGTTCAGTGAAATGTGCCCATGTCAAATTTTTACTAAAGTAGGCTGAGTAGTCATTTGGCCCATTATGGATGGGTCTTGTCCTCAGAAGAGACCATCGGACTGAAACCATTAGAGAGCCATCAATATTAGAATGTTAATCTAAGGCATGAAAATGAATGAGATCACCAAAGGAAGGAGCATAAATGAAAAGAGAGCTGTGAACAAAACAAAATTTAAAAAATACATGCACATAACAAAAACTTGAGGTATTATTAGAAGGCAGGTCACATGCCAGATCTCCTTCACCCTTTCTACTCTGTTGGTTCAGATAATACATTCTCTTTCTGAATTCCCCAATCACTTTATCTCAATCACTGATCTCTCTTTTGTCTTTGAATCCAACAATTTTTTTGTTAAATAATTCATCTCAGTCTTGTCTACCTCAGGGGCACTGAGAAAAATGCCTACAGTCCATTTAATGGCTGAGAAGGCCCCATATAATCTTGTACCCACTACTTTTTTATACCATCTCCTTCTCTAAATTCTTCCTCTTTTAGCTGCACTGGCCTTCTTGCTGTTTCTTAATAACACCAGAAACACTCTCATGTTAGAGTTTTTCATTGGCTGTTCCCTAGTGCCTAAAATGCTCTTCTTTCAAACATGCGCACACCTCTCTCTCCTCCTTCGATCAATTGTCACTTTATCTGAAATATCAACAATCTCAACTTCCCTAACCTGCTTTGTTTTTTTCATTTCACCATAGTCCTTTAATACTAATATATTCCAATTACCAAAATCATTCAAAAAGTGTTCTTAATAAACATTTTTTGCTGAATGAATAAATGGATGGATGAATGAATAAATGTATAAGGAGCTTATTGGTTCCAAATTCAAGCAACTTAAAAATAAATAAGCCCATAAATTCCTCATTGACTATAACAATGCAGTAAATATTGTTTCTGAATAGCATACAACTTGTTACCAAAGTGCTAACACACTAATAAAATCATTTAAAGCAGACACTTTGAGAAAGAGATTAAATCTGTGCATAATCTGCCTGAATGACTGTGAATTAGATGTGTGTAATCAGTGCATAATCTGCCTGAATGACTGTGAATTAGATGTGTGTAATCAATGGCCATGGAAAGAAACTGGATAATGAAATTTGTGCTCACTGTCTTTTATTGCACCACCACTCCTGATTCAAAGAACTGTTTCAAAAGTCTTAGAAAAGTAATTCTCCAGGGTTACTTTCAAATTAAAAAAACAAAGAGTATGCTGATGTATCAAAGGGTTTCAGTCCTAGAACTTGTCACACTTCCTAAGTAGGACTGTCTTCCTTTACCTGTGGTTTAAAGTAAAGAACTCAATAGACTTTGAGCTATTAAAAAACTACTCATTAGCTCAAATAACTACAGAAAATAGTAGAATAAATACTCTTAAATCAGAGGATATTGTAAATGTGTGGGGAAGTGATGCTAAATAAGAAAAACATGTCTAATCCCATGCTAACTGTGCATACAAGGCTAGCACCACCCATTTTAACAAACACCTATGAATTTAAGTATCCTCTCCAGGTTTTCTAACAGCAAATTATATTAAATTTTCAAATCAACAGAATTTACTTTTAAACACAATTCAATTCTAATTTAGAGATTATTTTTATATCATTTATTTTTCACTTGGGGGATCATGATCCAAAGTTTAGCTAAGGAATATATAGTAAATATAAGGTACTAATTCTTGTCTTCTTTCTATCCATGTTTTATACTAAAATGAAGAATTATCAGCTTTGTTGCAAAATCAATTCTTTATTTTGTGTGGGTTCAATTCTAGATTTAAGGCCACATTTAGCTATAAAGTCACATTCTTTGCTGGGGTAGAGAGATAAAACCAACTATAAAGTTCAATAGCTCTTTTTAACTTGGAGAGTTTGCAACCAACATTTTTATTCTAATGCCATTCCCATTTTAAATAATTTGATAAATTATTATAGTCTTATCTAGAGAAGTACCACTGTGTTCTATTAAAATTTAATTGCATGAGTATACAAGAAGCAGTTTTAAAATCCTGTAAGGCTTGGTTTAAATTAACCAAGTAAAGAGTGAGAAAGAAACATACAATTTAGTCATAAAAACAAATACAACATTGAATTACATGCACTTAGCGTGAGAATACAAACACCAAATAACTTATGCAACACAGCCCAATGGGATATTTAATTTTGATGTGCTTATTGAAAAGCTGACCAGCTGAGAAGTACCTGTTAAGAAATGAGCTGGACTCAAATTAAATGGTGCCTCTTACAGTAACTAATTGTGATTTCAGTTACTTCAAAATTAGAATATAGAGATATATTTCAAAGGATGAAGTAAAATTTTAGTATCTGAGAATAATTTTTGTCTTAGGTAGATGCAGCCTGGTTCTAGTGAGGCCAACACTGTGAGGACGATGTCTCTACATTTGCTTTGTACACAGAGAAATAGCCTTATAATTGTAATCTACACACTTAGACCAAGCAGCCATCTCAAAAAGATTCTTTTTGTGAAATTAAGTGAAGAAAACAATGAATATGGGTGGAGAACATATCAGCATTATTTTTCTTAAATCCTCTAAGTTCATTTCTTCCTTTTATTAGGCAATAAGAACATAAAGGATAGTGCATTTCGCTTAACTTACAAAGATATTCAGAGAAGAAATTCCACAACCTTCCTTAGTAGTTAATGTTTAAAAGGCTACTGCTTAGGAAATTCCTTAAATTTTTAGTGCATTAGTTTATAATCCTTTTAGGTAAAAGCATGCAATAGTTTGTCAACTCCTTTTGCATAATTCCTGAGAAGCATGGTTGTATAAGGAAAAAGTCACATCTTGAAATAAAAAATGAATAAAAGAGGGCTGCATACCTTTCTGAGACTATTAACTGCATAGGGAAGTTACAACCTTCTCTGAGTTTATCTTGTTCTGAAAAGGAGCATTAACACCTACACTATAGAGTTGCATTAGAAGAAACTTCTAATTTCAGCATGTCTAACACAGTGCCCAGAATATAGCTTTAATTTAAATTAGTTTTCTTCCTTCATAATAACATTAAAATTTTATTGCTGAGTTTCTAAGTAAAATTCCAGGTTGTGTAGAGATTCTGAAGACATATGTTAATTAAAGTGGGGAAACACTTGAATGCTGCCCTGGGGAAAAATCGGTGGGTTGAATTTAATATTATCCTTGCTTCCACATGAACTCCAGAGCACCAGAAACTATCAAGTAGCAAAAAACATCCAGCACTAGCCTCAGAACACATAAACATATTTCTTGATTCCAGTTTTGTCTTCTGTTGTGCTTTCTGAAGTCGCACTTCAGAGTCTGTAGTTGTGTTATAGCTAGTCCAGGATAACTAAAACATAAGAAAAAAACACGAAGATGAAATATTTTGCTTCCCTGAAGTTAACACTGTATTGCACTGTGCAAGGCTACACTTCTGTGAGTTCCTACAAGATATTCTGAATATCCCACTCACAGCTGTAAAGGAGAATCCTTAAACAATAGTGTGGTAATACATATTTTGGCTGGTAAAAATGACAGAGAAATATATCAGAACCCAAGGTCTACTCTAAACTATCTGTCTAATGTTTGCCTTGCAATTAAGCATGTATTCAGATTTGGTGTCTTCTCTATCTCTCCTTGAGCACATTATACAGCTCATGAATCAGATTTGTCATATCATCTGCAAAAGTCATCTAGAAGATGTCATGTATCTCCCCCAGCAATGGGAATTATTCTATGTACTGTACAAACACTCACATTGCCGTTTCGGAAAGTAGAATACAAAGGCTAAAGAGATATTCCGTGCACCCATTGCAGCAAAGAGACCTGAGGCTATTAATCTATAAATGGACTATTAATTACTCAGGAACTAAGCTGTATGAAAAGCCAACTCCGTGAAATTCTTCCATGTTCCTCAGCCACAGAACATCTTCCATTACCTATGTCTTTCTACCCTGAAAAGAATCTAGTGTAAACTTATGCAGGGTGTTACCGTGGGGGTGTTATGATAAATAGGAAAATGTTGCAGAAATTGACAAAAAATTATTTTTCTTTAATATCACAGTTCTCCAAATAAGTTCTTAAAATCCTCATTTAAAGAATTTTTAAATGGATTTACTAATACTAAGGGCTTAATATATTATGATTCACTGAAGAGTTGCCTTATAAATTATTGTTGTTATGTAAAAATTATCTGCTTGACTGTGATTGTTATAGGGTAGATTTTTTAAAAAAAGAGATTTGTGTTAGGCCTGAGATTTATATCATACAATTAAACCACTGCTACTACTATTCCCATCTCTTGGCCTTCAGAATGCTTTTAAAAACCTGAAATTATAGACTTTCCAACAAAGGCCAAAACTGGATTTAAAGATGAAAAGAAGATCTTCAAGAAGAAGAAATCTACTAACATTATTGCTTAAACCCATTCATTCATTCATTTATTCATTTGACATTTATTGACCACATAGTATATTACAGACACCAGAAGAGGTTCTCTGCCTTTGTGGAATTTAGAATTTTAAAAAAAACAAAACAGACATCAAACAGACTATTGGAGATCCAGTATCAAGGAAGAAAACAGAGCAACACAAAACAAAACAAAACATAGCTCTATATAACCATAGGATAGAAAGGCAAATCTAGTCTGGAAATTAGAGAATTCTTTACTTCAGGAAATGATACTTAAGTTGAAGACCCATGAGAGAGTTATGCTACCAACTAGCTGAACAGTATCATTTACCCAAAAACTTGATAATCAGAAAGAAAATATCTAAAATTTTACCTTATCTTTCTTCTCCCACTCACTAACCCTATCTGACTGCCCCATGCTCCCCAACCGTCAAAGCTACGTGAACCTGTACTTGGAGAACGCTTGCAGAATACTCAAAATGACTCATCATTCTTTGTAGGAGTAGCTGTGACTAGAAAATAGAGGAACGTAGTCCATTTCAAAGAGCTCCCTCATTCCAGTTCATGGGTAAGAAGCTGTTAATTAATGCCCTTAATTTATGCCCTTTTCTCATCAAGATGAGCAATGGTTATAGCAGCTTTAATGTTGAGCTTTAATGGGAATGTAGTTGATTTTTGTCTGTGTGTATTTTAAATCATTTTGACACACATATAGCCAATGGAACATTTCTAGAAACTTTATGCCCTTTTCTCATCAAGATGAGCAATGGTTATAGCAGCTTTAATGTTGAGCTTTAATAGGAATGTAGTTGATTTTTGTCTGTGTGTATTTTAAATCATTTTGACACACATATAGCCAATGGAACATTTCTAGAAACTGATTCTGATATCTGAAGTTTTAAGCTTGAAAGCTTACTGGTGTTGATAGAACACTGTCAGCTGTTTAGCGTTTTTAATTCTTAAACCTGCAGAAGTTCCATAACAAGTGTTCCCAAAATTGATAGATTCAGAGATGGCAGTATTAAGACATGCATAATGACTCAATATAACTCACATTAACAGACAGTATTGAGCTGCCACTATGTACACAGAGCTATTCCAGGTGTTGTGGGAGATTGAAAGATAAAGACAGCATGGTTCTTGCTTGAAACAATTTTGTTGATTAAGATATTTGACCTCTATAAATTTTTAGTATACCGAAGAATATACAATGCAGCTGTACATGAGTAAAACACCTTATCTTCATTATTTCTTTACTCCTATTTACCAAATTAATTTAATTTATTCTTCTTTTCTTAGTTGTAAAATGAAAACTAATGTCACTGGTTTTCAGCCTTTCTACTTTTCCAGTATACTTATAAAGAGATAAAAATTTCCATCTAGTTAGTGCTTTAGCTGCATTTTACAAATATGATATGTTGTATTTTTTTAATTCTAAATATTTGTTAATTTCCTTTTTTTTTTTTGCTTATAAATTGTTTAGGAGAGTATTCAAGTAAGTTAAATATATTGTTTAATTTTTTGTATCCCTATTAATTTTCTATCTCTTCTACGAATATCAAGAAAGGAGTGTTGAAAGCTCCAATTACAATTGTGAATTTGTCTATTTCTCTCTTTTGGATGCGTCAGTTTTTGCTTAATGTGTTTTGAAGCTCTGCTATAAGATGCATGCATATTTTGGACTGTTATGTGTCCCTTATGAAGTGACCCCTTTATCATTAGAAGATGACTATTTTTATTCCTGGTAATATTCATTGTTCTGAAGTCTACTATCTCTGATATTCATTCAACCATGCTAGTTTTCTTAAAATTAATATTTGTACAAAATACATTTTCCCACTTTTTTCTTTCATCCATCTATGTCTTTATTTGCATTTTGTTTTTGTTGTTCTTGTTATTGTCATTCATAGAAAGCATAGAGTTGAGGTTTTTCTTAACTCAATGTCATTATCTCCATCATTTAATTGGATTGTACAGAACATTGACATTTATTATTAAAGTGATTGATTAAAATCTACTATTTAAATCAACTGTTGTTTGCTTCCTAATGTTTTCATCTGATTTTTATTTCTTTTTCTTCTTCCGTGAAATATTTTAGATTGTGTAATTTTTATGACTCCAAATTATACATACTCTTGACTTATTAGTTATACCTGTTTATTTCATATTGATTTCTAGAGTATGAATATCTATTTGTAATTATTGTCTTCTGGCTTTCAATTTCTGACAAGAAGTATATGGTAATTATCTTTGTACCTGTGCAGCTATTATGCCTTTTTATCTGGCTTATTTTAAATTTTTTCTGTTTTTTACAGGTTTTTTTTTTTCCTTTTGTCTTTTTTCATGACCGGCAATGGGATCGCAACCCTCGGTGTCGCACCCGCACCACG